>NC_090647.1:180877951-181177951 GCF_040937935.1 Hyperolius riggenbachi
GAGTGCACCTGTGTGTAATCTAATGTCAGTACAAATACAGCTGCTCTGTGACGGCCTCCGAGGTTGTCTAAGAGAATATTGGGAGCAACAACACCATGAAGTCCAAAGAACACACCAGACAGGTCAGGGATAAAGTTATTGAGAAATTTAAAGCAGGCTTAGGCTACAAAATGATTTCCAAAGCCTTGAACATCCCACGGAGCACTGTTCAAGCAATCATTCAGAAATGGAACGAGTATGGCACCACTGTAAACCTACCAAGACAAGGCTGTGTACTTAAAGTGAACCTCCGGACTAAAAATCGACTCAGCAGCACTGAAAAGGCTTGGTGTTTCTTTAACAGTTTCACAGCATCAGAACTTTCTTTCTCTTATCCAAGCCTCATTTTTAGCTGCACAGAAGAAAACTGCCCGGGCTTTTTTCCCCTGATGCTGTGCAAAGCATGATGGGATTTCTGATGTTGTTGCTCTCATTCTGCTGTTTTGGTGCAGGTGTTTTTTTTTTTGTACATTTTGAATTTGACATTTGAAGCCTAGCGTGTGCAGCTGGGAGGGGTTATCAGGACAAAGGACAGTTGGAACTGTGTCTCCTGCTCCTTGTCACCTCCTTTCAACCAAAAAGATGGCTGCCCCCATGACAAAGATGGCAGCCCCAATGAATCACAAACATTTGCCTCTTCTTCTAAAACAGGGTTGGTAAAAAATTATATTACCCATCTATTCTAATTAACATAACTAATGTAACTTAATGACAGTATGTTTGTTTAGGCTGAAGTTCCCCTTTAAACTCACAGGCCGAACAAGGAGAGCGCTGATCAGAAATGCAGTCAAGAAGCCCATGGTGACTCTGGACGAGCTGCAGAGATCTACAGCCAGCGGCGTTGCTAGCGCTATCTGTTCGTGGCCCGTGCCACGAACATGGCTTTGGGTGCCCCTGATGTTATCAACTGGGGTGCCCAACACGTGTGCCCTGAATAAGCGCAGCCGCCGTTCGCTTGATACGGCGGCCGCCTTGATGTAGGCAGTGTTTTCAGCGCGTCAACAGGGGGCATGGGCTGTCATTCAAAAGGCGGGGCTGGAGAGAGAGCGTGTGTAGCTCTGACCCTGCATGCGTAGGCTGCTAGGCGTGCTGTGTACGGCTACTGACCCCGCACATGACGTCAAATTGGCGTCCTGCTGCTACCCGCCGCCACATCTGGTCTGTGACCCCAGCAGTCACCCCACAGCCGCCAGTCCCGCCACAGACCGCGCTCCACATGCCTGCAGCCACCAGATTCGGGCAGACCGATCACCTCGCCATCTGCACCTGGGACAAGGTGCCTGCACCCTGCAGCCAGTCTGACAGATTCCAGAGACCACCAGGCAGCAGCAGCCAACAGGAGATCCAAAAGCATTCACAATCACAGTAAGTACTGTGGCAGCCAGCCAAGTAGTCAACTGCAAGTGGTGGGGGGCTGGGGGACACTGGACAGAGAGTGCAGCTAGCCACACAGCCCAGTAGTCAACTGCAAGTGGTGGGGGGCTGGGGGACACTGGACAGAGAGTGCAGCTAGCCACACAGCCAGCCAGCCCAGTAGTACTAGCCAAACAGCACCTGGGACTGGCTGGGCCTGCCTGCTGTACTGTCTGCCTGTCTCACACTGTCATGTTTTCAGTAATAAGCAGCTGCATTACCATCCATTACTATTCACTGGTACTAGTACAGCAGCTTTATTGGATGCCTTAGCACTTGATTTACAAAGTTATGCTGTGTGTGTGGTGAGGTGCACATAGGCTTACTGATCACCTCCCATGGCTCGGTGTCGTCCTTGGTTTGCCTGCTATATCCTGGTTGACATGCGCAGTATTTCCTTGTGGGCTGCTGGGGACCAATATACTGTGTGCCAGTGTGTGAGGATGTACCGGTTGCATGCACTGAAAGCTTATACTGCATATGGTAAGCCTATGTGCACCTCCCCAGTCCCCACACATGGCATCAATTTGAAATTTAAATGAGCGCTAAGGTATCCTCTAAAAGGATACCAGAGGAATAAACTAGCTGCAGTGTGCTGGTCTCTGCTGCCTCCAGTATGTACAGTATAAGCTGTTACTCTGTGCCTGTATTGATAGTAAACTAGCTGCAGCGTGTGCTGATCTCTACTACCCCCAGTATGTACAGTATAAGCTGTTACTATGTGCCTTTACTGATAGTATACTAGCTGCAGTGTGTGCTGACCTCTGCTACCCCCAGTATGTACAGTATAAGCTGTTACTATGTGCCTTTACTGATAGTAAACTAGCTGCAGTGTGTGCTGACCTCTGCTACCACTAGTATGTACAGTATAAGCTGTTACTCTGTGCATGGACTGGTAGTAAACTAGCTGCAGTGTGTGCTAATCTCTGCTACCCCCAGTATGTACAGTATAAGCTGTTACTCTGTGCCTGTACTGATAGTAAACTAGCTGCAGTGTGCTGATCTCTACTACCTACAGTATGTACAGTATAAGCTGTTCTCTGGTGCCTGCACTGTGTGTGCTGATCTACCTCCAGTATGTACAGTATAAGGTGTTACTCTGTACCTTTGCTGATTGTAAACCAGCTGTACTCTATGCTGATCCCTGCTACCTTCAGTATGTACAGTATTAGCTGTAAAGCCTGGTACACACATACAATTTTGATTAGCCAATTTTAGCTCTGTTCATCATATTTATTGTCTGTTGGCCCACTTACTACACGGGGGTGGTAAAATGGTCAGTGATTGACCAATCAAAATTGTATGTGTGTATACATCTTTAACCTCCTGAGCGGTATGGACGAGCTCAGCTCGTCCATCACCGCCGGAGGCTGCCGCTCAGGCCCTGCTGGGCCGATTTGCACCAAATAAAGTGCAGCACACGCAGCCGGCACTTTGCCAGCCACGTGTGCTGCCTGATCGCCGCCGCTCTGCGGCGATTCGCCGCGAGCAGCGGCGAAAGAGGGCCCCCCTAGCCACCTGAGCCCTGCGCAGCCGGAACAAAAAGTTCCGGCCAGCGCTAAGGGCTGGATCGGAGGCGGCTGACGTCAGGACGTCGGCTGACGTCCATGACGTCACTCCGCTCGTCGCTATGGCGACGATCTAAGCAAAACAAGGAAGGCCGCTCATTGCGGCCTTCCTTGTTTATTCTGGGCGCCGGAGGCGATCGGAAGAACGCCTCCGGAGCGCCCTCTAGTGGGCTTTCATGCAGCCAACTTTCAGTTGGCTGCATGAAATAGTTTTTTTTTAATTAAAAAAAAACCCTCCCGCAGCCTCCCTGGCGATCTCAATAGAACGCCGGGGAGGTTAATCTATGCCTATACTGATTGTAAATTATCTAAAGGGATAGGGAGTTCCATCCAATATTTCGATGGGCAGGCCCGTTATCTGTAGCTTACACCGCTGCTAAGTTCATGTACATTTGGCCCCACCCATGGCCACGCCCACTCACAGAATGGCCACGCCCATTTTTTTGCCGCTGTGCGCGCCGCATGTATGCACCACCTGGTGCCCCCATGTGCCACCGATCTTCAACGACCCTAGGAACGCCCCTGTCTACAGCTCAGGTGGGGGAATCTGTCCATAGGACAACTATTAGTTGTGCACTGCACAAAGTTGGCTCTTATGGAAGAGTGACAAGAAGAAAGACATTGCTAACAGAAAGCATAAGAAGTCCCGTTTGCAGTTTGCCACAAGCCATGTGGGGGACACAGCAAACATGTGGAAGAAGGTGCTCTGGTCGGATGAGACCAAAATGGAACTTTTTGGCCAAAATGCAAAACGCTATGTGTGGCAGAAAACTAACACTGCACATCACTCTGAACACACCATCCCCACTGTCAAATATGGTGGTGGCAGCATCATGCTCTGGGGTTGCTTCTCCTCAGCAGGGACAGGGAAGCTGGACAGAGTAGATGGGAAGATGGATGGAGCCAAATACAGGGCAATCTTGGAAGAAAACCTCTTGGAGTCTGCAAAAGACTTGAGACTGGGGCGGAGGTTCACCTTCCAGCAGGACAATGACCCTAAAGATAAAGCCAGGGCAACAATGGAATGGTTTAAAACAAAAACATATCCATGTGTTAGAATGGCCCAGTCAAAGTCCAAATCTAAATCCAATCGAGAATCTGTGGCAAGATCTGAAAACTGCTGTTCACAAACGCTGTCCATCTAATCTGACTGAGCTGGAGCTGTTTTGCAAAAAAGAATGGGCAAGGATTTCAGTCTCTAGATGCGCAAAGCTGGTAGAGACATACCCAGTGGCGTAGCTAAGGAGCTGTGGGCCCCGATGCAAGTTTTACAATGGGGCCCCCCAAGCACTCTATACATAGCAATTGATATGGTGCACCAAAACCTGCCAATGGCAACTACAGAGTCAGAGGTGCAAGGAAGGGATGGGAAACAGTTTGTTAATGATTACCATTATTCAAAGTATCTATAGAAGTGATTATTATGAGCACAGGACTAATAGAGAGCTAATACTGTAGTTGAGGGAGGGCCCTTTGGGGCCCCTCTGGCCCAAGGGCCCCGATGCGGTCGCAACCGCTGCACCCCCTATTGCTACGCCCCTGGACATACCCTAAAAGACTGGCAGCTGTCACTGCAGCAAAAGGTAGTTCTACAAAGTATTGACTCAGGGGGCTGAATAATTACGCACACCCCTCTTTGCAGTTATTGATTTGTAAAAAAAGGTTTGGAATCATGTATGATTTTCGTTCCACTTCTCACGTGTACATCACTTTGTATTGGTCTTTCATGTGGAATGCCAATAAAATTTGATTCATGTTTGTGGCAGTAATGTGACAAAATGTGGAAAACTTTAAGGGGGCCGAATACTTTTGCAAGCCACTGTATACTGGGGCACATGGGGCACTATACTAGCTATCCTGGGGCACTATACTAGCTATACTAGGGCACATGGGGCACTATACTGGGGCACATGGGGCACTATACTAGCTATCCTGGGGCACATGGGGCACTATACTAGCTATACTGGGGCACTATACTAGCTATACTGGGGCACACTGGGCACTATACTAGCTATCCTAGGGCACTATACTAGCTATACTGGGGCACATGGGGCACTATACTAGCTATACTGGGGCACATGGGGCACTATACTAGCTATACTGGGGCACTATACTAGCTATACTGGGGCACACTGGGCACTATACTAGCTATCCTGGGGCACTATACTAGCTATACTGGGGCACATGGGGCACTATACAAGCTATACTGGGGCACTATACAAGCTATCCTGGGGCACTATACAAGCTATCCTGGGGAACTATTTATCTCCAAAGTGAAACAGGACTTGCATCATCTGGAGGTGGAATATGACAGGAAACATCCATTTGCTCCACCAAATCTAACCAATGGGGAGAGCGAGGCACTGAAGTCACTTTAGAACAATGAACAAATAGCGATACATCTGGCAGATGGAGGAAGTGGTTACCTGGATGCTACATACTACCGCCAGAAAATTCAACAACAATTAGATCAGGTGGCAGTTTACAGTAGACTGGATATTGACCCTCTCTTTAGAATTCAGGGCAAAATTAACAAAATTGTAACTGGTGTTTTAAAGAAGGGTATTATAGATGAGGAATGGGGCAAATTCCTTATCAAGTGCCATCCATGTAATCCTGTACACCCTTCCAAAAATCCATAAAAGTCTTGGAGCACCCCTGGGAAGACTGATTGTTTCTGGGGTGGTCTCAGCATCTATTCATTTGCAGACAAATTATTGCAACCTTTGGTCCATTCTTTGGATTCATATTTTACATGATACAGACATGTTCATTGAGAGATTAAACAGTTTATCTACATTGCATCCCGATTCTCTGTTGGTGACGATGGATGTGGAGAGCCTCAACAACTCCACCCCACATGATGGGGGTGTAAAGGTGGTCAAAAGGTATCCGATTGTTTATTCAGAGTTGACAGAACTCCAGGTAAAGTTTGTGATTTTTCTTCTGAAGATCATTTTACATGAGAACTACTTTTTGTTTGACTCTGTTGTGGACCATTTTCATTTTTATATCAGTACTTCCATAGTGGTGCTTCTCAACATTATTATAGCATGTGCCTTTTCAAAAATCACTGCATTGCCAAATAACCCCCAATGTGGACAACATCATCTCAAGTCCCTCCTTGACACACATACTTGTTAGGAGCTCTCCATAATTATAAAACAAATTTTAAAAATATTACTTGATAACTATAAATTCTGATTCAAGTTTGTATATTTATGATTTTCCATTTTTAAAATCACAAAAACATTTTATAATGGATTGGCTATGACAAGTTCAGGTACTCCCTATAAGTGCCTATATGTAAAAAAAAGCAACCACCGATATTCTGCTACTTAATTCCAATAGTAAAACATTGGTAGCACTAAAGACCTGCACTTCCTAACCCTAACCCCTGATATTTTTGCTGCCATAGACAGCAATGTAATGGTATATAGTGGCTATAAACGGCTACATAGCATTTATAATTGGCTATAAATAGTAAATAGTGGCTGTAAGAGGCTAACCTTCACTATTTTGTTGGGCTCCTCCGGGCTCCCAAATTAGGCCCGGTTCACATTAGCGGTGGCCGTCCGGAATCGCCGTGCCGGAGCCGGACCGCTTGCAGAACGGACGGAACGGACGCACGGCAATAGCAATGAAAGCCTATGCGTCCGTTCACATGCGTCCGTTCTGCCGGACCGGAGCCGGACCGGATCCGGACCGGATCCGGACTCCGGCGCCCGTTCCAACATGCGCTATTTTTTGGTCCGGCTCCTCCGGCAGCCGTATCCGGGGCGGAGCCGGACTGCACCATCCGGCCAATACAAAGTAATGAGAACCGGAGAGCGCACAACACACTGGCTACAAAAACCGGACGTTCTACCCCACTTCCTATGCATTTTGGATGGGGACCACATGGAGTTCACAGAGTGGGGCAGCAGCGATTTCATGCTGGAGCTCTAGGCAGCAACATGTCTGATATAAGTCTGATAACGAGGAGGCGAACAACAGAGAATTCCCAGGTATACGAAAAATGCCTGGATCCATGGTCCCAACTGCAGTCTCTGTATCCACGGATGGTCTCCACACGTCCACCTGTCTCCAACAATGACCCCAGACCCTTCTGCTGACCTCCCAGACCCCAGGTATTTACAGGTTGTTATCTCCTTAAGAAACCGGATCCGGACCGCAACCGTGTTCACACCGCACGGAAACCGGATGCAAACGGACCGGATCCGGACCGGATCCGGATAGGAACCGTACGGATCAGGTCCGGTCCGGATATGGTGCGGTCCGGACATCCGGTGCGGTTTTGACAAAACCGCAAGTGTGAACGGGGCCTTACAGTTTATAGTCGCTATCATAGCTTTTAACATAGCTGGCTATGGAGGTGTCATTTTTACCTACTTTGCAAATGTGAACCCACTGGGGTACATGTCCCATGTGCTGAAAACTTAGGCTCTATAACACAGGTGTAAAACTCTAGCCCTCTGGGGCTATGTCTATGCCAGTGCTTAGGATGGACTAAGAAATGTGACCTACTTGATGAACAACATCTTTCCTGGATTTTAACTTTACAGAAAATAATAGATAGAAAATGAGTTTGAAACTGTTATTATGAGGCAATATAAAAAGGTTTTATTGAAAGCTCTTTTATAAACAAGGGCGAGTGTTACTACTGATTTTTAGCACAAGATTTGTTTCTGGCCATCAGCAAATCATTGTTTTATAAACAAGAACTTTCTAAAGAATCATTTGTTTAGCCCACAAAACAATATCATCTGAGTTCATTAACCTAAATACTTCTATTCATGTTTCTGCAGTGGCTGGCTGGTTTGTATCCTAATAGTGATGTAATTAATTCAGCCTTAGGTCCTTTGTGTCCTCATGTCTTTATTATTTCTGGATGATGTACAAATCATTTTTGAACCATCTATGAAAATATGAATTTCAAAGAGTATTTATTAGTCTATGAGCTACAAATACCAAGGAGATTTCTGTTATTGAAGTTAATTGTTTTGCTTCATTTTGTCACAATACAGCGATTCCCAAGAAGAACATTACACACATCAAGGGGTCTTTATGATTCCAAGTTCTTGATCTGACTGTAGTCATTGAATTGCTGCTCTCTGTATGGGTGGGAAGGTCAATAACTACTTCAGGGTTATTTAAATCATGTTTGCACTGGAGATAAGAAAAAAATAACAGAAGCTGATTTCTTACCAAGAATTACAAAAATTTGCAAGATTTATTCAGAATAAGCTATACTAAGCTAATGAATATATTTTTTACATTTTACTCAATGAATTAATAATATCACGTTACTTGTTTCAATTGAATCTGTAAAGTGAATACAAAAATAAAAGGTTGGCTAAAATGGCATATTTCGCTAGCTCAGCACATTGCCTGCTTTGCTTCCACAAAAAAAAAGTACTGAGTCGTACTGAGTCCTGACGGTTCCCAACATTATATATGAAAGTCCATGTCCACCTCTTGGTCATATGATGCATTGTCTTCTGTACTAGTCCCCAGGCCAGAGCATAAGTGATGGGGTGGGGTGTGATCAGAGCAGTTGAACTTCCATGCATAAAAGTCCTGCAAATTTTCAGCTCCACTTTTCAAAATGCTGTACATTATGCCACGTTGCCAGATGTTTTATCTTCATGTTCACAGTACAGATTAATTTTTACATTACTGCACACATGACATGTGAAATTGAAGGGAAACCCCATCTGTGGGGCATAACTAGAAGTCACTGGCCCTGCCTCCTGCAAAACTTTGTATTACACTTTCCTAGCAACCTTCTTCTCCTACCCATAGGAAGTGTGCAGCCTAAACAATAACCACCCCCCATCCACCTCTATAAGTCATAAGTCTGCCGGTCAGCACACCTTCTGTATTGCAGGGTCCGCAACTGCTGCCATGTTTGTTTAAGTGGCAGTGACCATGATGTCAGCAAGCTGCACTGCACTGCCTATGTGCGTCTCTCTGAGTTGCTGCATGTCCAGCCAGAGGTTTCCCTCTTCTTAGGTAAGTAAAGTATCTAGTTTTTTTCACCTTAGGGTTACCTAGGGTTTATTTTAAAGGAATACTGTAGGGGGGTCGGGGGAAAATGAGTTGAACTTACCCGGGGCTTCTAATGGTCCCCCGCAGAGATCCTGTGCCCGCTCAGCCACTCACCGATGCTCCGGCCCCACCTCTGGTTCACTTCTGGAATTTCACACTTTAGAGTCTGAAAACCACTGCACTTGCGTTGTCCACGCTTCCGCTGATGTCACCAGGAGCATACTGTGCAGGCCCAGTATGGTCTGTGCCTGTGCAGTGCGCTCCTGGTGACATCAGCAAGAGCGAGGACACGGCAACGCAGGTGCAGTGGTTTTCAGACTTTAAAGTCTGACATTCCAGAAGTGAACCAGAGGCGGGCCGGAGCATCAGTGAGTGGCTGCAGGGGCACAGGATGTCTGCGGGGGACCATTAGAAGCCCCGGGTAAGTTCAACTCATTTTCCCCCGACCCCTACAGTATTCCTTTAAGAAAATGAAGAAGTTGCACAGGTGCACTGGGCAATCCTAAACATAACAGTTCAGTAAAGCCAGCACACAAGTGGAATAAGCCAACATTTTAGAGCTACGAGAAGGCATACATGGACAAAAGCATTGGCTGTAAAGTGTTGTCCTTCTTGTAGCTCTTTCATAACACTTCCAAGTGAAGTGTATTCCATGACAAGATAAGCCAACATCCTCAATAGCTTAGAGAGCTAAAAGAAAACAAAATAGATGTGTCTGGATTCTACAAAGGTTGAAGGAAGAGTAGAACATTTAACCACTTCCTGACCGCCGCATGTACAAATGGCGGCCGGGAAATGGATCCCGCAAGGACCGCCGCATGTACAAATGGCGGCGGTCCTTGTATGGGCATGGGCGGAGCGATCGCTTCATCCGTGACGTGATCCTCCGCTGGGGATCGATAGCCGGCAATTTAGCCTCCAGCTCGCCGGCCAATTAGCAGCGCCGGCGAGCGGAGGAATATAAAAATCCGCCAATCAAACGCGTATAAGGCACTTTGTTAGGTAAACAAAGTGCCTTATACATGCTTCCTCCTCGCCTCGTGGTCTCATTGTTCCAGAGACCACCAGCGAGGAGGAAGCATTCCGTGAGTATACACAACAGTAGTGGTGCTCAAATACCCCTTTTTAAAATTCGAGTTTGGTCGAATTCGAATAGTAAATTATTCGAGGTCAGTCGAATATTCGAGTCGAATAATTTTTACTATTCGATTCGACCTCGGAATTCGAGCTCACTATTCGAGTCGGTATTCAAGCTCATTATTCGAGCTGACTATTCGAAATGGCCTTAAATAGCTTCCAACACTTGTTTTGAGGGTGAATGATGCAAGAAACCTCTTTTTTTCCAAGTAACAACAGTAAGTGATTATGTGGGGATGTTCCTTTAAAAAAAAAAAAGGTGAAAAGAGAAGTTGTGTCCAGAATTTTGTTCAGTACTGTATATACTTCTTCTTCTTCTTCTTCTTCTTTATCTTCTATATCTTCTTCTTCTTCTTCTATATCTTCTTCTTCTATATCTTCTTCTTCTATATCTTCTTCTATATCTTCTTCTTCTTTTATATTGTCTTCTTCTTCTTCTTCATCTTCTTCATCTTCTTCATCATCATCTTCTTCTTCTTCATCTTCTTTTTCTTCATCTTCTTCATCTTCTTCATCTTCTTCTTCATCTTCTTCATCTTCTTCATCTTCTTCTTCTTCATCTTCTTCATCTTCATCTTCTTCATCTTCTTCTTCATCTTCTTCATCTTCTTCTTCTTCTTCATCTTCTTCTTCTTCATCTTCTTCATCTTCTTCTTCATCTTCTTCATCTTCTTCATCTTCTTCTTCATCTTCTTCATCTTCTTCATCTTCTTCATCTTCTTCTTCTTCTTCATCTTCATCTTCTTCTTCTTCATCTTCTTCTTCTTCATCTTCTTCATCTTCTTCATCTTCTTCATCTTCATCTTCTTCATCTTCTTCTTCATCTTCTTCATCTTCTTCTTCTTCATCTTCATCTCCTTCTCCTTCTCCTTCTCCTTCTTCTTCTTCTTCTTCTTCTTCTTCTTCTTCTTCTTCTTCTTCTTCTTCTTCTTCTTCTTCTTCTTCTTCTTCTTCTTCATCTTCTTCTTCTTCATCTTCTTCATCTTCTTCTTCTTCATCTTCTTCATCTTCTTCTATATCGTCTTCTTCTTCACTTATTTCTCTTTTCAATTTTTTTTTTTAAAGAAATGCAGCTATTTTTGAGCGTAACAAATAGCTGGTGGCGCACGCATGTTGGAAGCGCCATTGTATGTGCTCCCTGGCAGTGGAAACACACAGACAGCAGGAGGTAAATTCAGCAGCAGGAGGAGGAGGATGAGTGTGTGGCAGCAGGCAGTCAATGAGGCAGGCAGCGTGACATAATAGCCCTGGTACCTAGCGGTGATACCAGGGCTGTAAATAAACACAGCAGGCAGGAGGTCCCAGACAGCGGTCGTGCAGCCCACATTGTGTCCAATACACAACTGGGACAACACAGTTTTCAACCCGGGCACCTCAGAAAAATTAAACCTTTTTTTTTTGTTTTTTTTGTTTTTGTTTTGTTTTTACAACAAATTACACAGATATAGCTATTTTTTGACGTAATAGCTGGTGGCAGAGTGGCAGCAGAAGGTAAATCTGTGTACCCTGGCAGTGGGAAACACAGACAGACAGCAGCAGCAGCAGGAGGAATGGAGGAGTAATTATGTGTGCAGCTATTGTTTGACGTAATAGCTGGTGGCAGACTGGCAGCAGAAGGTAATTCTGTGTACCCTGGCAGTGGGAAACACAGACAGACAGCAGCATCAGCAGGAGGAATGGAGGAGTAGTGTGAGTGTGGCAGCAGGTAGGCAGCGTGACATAATAGCCCTGGTACCTAGCGGTGATACCAGGCCGTAAATAAACACAACAGGAGGTCCCAGACAGCGGTCGTGCAGCCCACATTGTGTCCAATACACAACTGGGACAACACAGTTTTCAACCCGGGCACCTCAGAAAAATTAAACCTTTTTTTTTTTTTTGGTTTTTTGGTTTTATTTGTAAAACAAATTACACAGATATATAGCTATTGTTTGATGTAATAGCTGGTGGCAGAGTGGCAGCAGAAGGTAAATCTGTGTACCCTGGCAGTGGGAAACACAGACAGACAGCAGCAGCAGCAAGAGGAATGGAGGAGTAATGTGAGCAGCTATTGTTTGACGTAATAGCTGGTGGCAGAGTGGCAGCAGAAGCTAATTCTGTGTACCCTGGCAGTGGGAAACACAGACAGACAGCAGCATCAGCAGGAGGAATGGAGGAGTAGTGTGAGTGTGGCAGCAGGTAGGCAGCGTGACATAATAGCCCTGGTACCTAGCGGTGATACCAGGCCGTAAATAAACACAACAGGAGGTCCCAGACAGCGGTCGTGCAGCCCACATCGTGTCCAATACACAACTGGGACAACACAGTTTTCAACCCGGGCACCTCAGAAAAATTAAACCTTTTTTTTTGTAATGGTTTTGTAGTTTTGGTTTTACAGCCAATTACACAGATATAGCTATTTTTTGACGTAATAGCTGGTGGCAGAGTGGCAGCAGAAGGTAAATCTGTGTACCCTGGCGTTGGGAAACACAGACAGACAGCAGCAGCAGCAGGAGGAATGGAGGAGTAATTATGTGTGCAGCTATTGTTTGACGTAATAGCTGGTGGCAGACTGGCAGCAGAAGGTAATTCTGTGTACCCTGGCAGTGGGAAACACAGACAGACAGCAGCAGCAGGAGGAATGGAGGAGTAGTGTGAGTGTGGCAGCAGGCAGGCAGCGTGACATAATAGCCCTGGTACCTAGCGGTGATAACAGGCCGTAAATGAACACAACAGGAGGTCCCAGACAGCGGTCGTGCAGCCCACATCGTGTCCAATACACAACTGGGACAACACAGTTTTCAACCCGGGCACCTCAGAAAAATTAAACCTTTTTTTTTTTTTAATGGTTTTTTGGTTTTGTTTGTAAAACAAATTACACAGATATATAGCTATTGTTTGACGTAATAGCTGGTGGCAGAGTGGCAGCAGAAGGTAAATCTGTGTACCCTGGCAGTGGGAAACACAGACAGACAGCAGAAGGGCAGTACACAGCAGCCCACTGTAGGTGTAAAATGTGTGGCTGCAGGCGACGTAATAGTCAAAGTGAACCAGGCTGGCTTAGTGAGCAGGAGCCAGGAGGTGGTAAAGGGTGGTAAGGCACATTAACGATGGTTCTTAGCCAGTTCATGTCCCCCTCTCGCCGACAACAGGGGCCAGGAACTCGCCTTCCACCCATGCCTGGTTCATCTTGAGAAACGTCAGTCTGTCCACAGACTTGTGAGACAGACGTGAGCGTTTCTCGGTGACCACACCACCAGCTGCACTGAAGCAGCGCTCGGACAGCACGCTGGAAGGGGGGCAGGACAGCACTTCCAGGGCGTACTGCGCCAGCTCGCTCCAGATCTCCAGGCGCTTGACCCAATACTCCATGGGATCAACAGGGGCATCGCTGTCAAGCCCGCTGTAGGACCCCATGTAGTCAGCCACCATGCGGGTCAGGCGCTGGCTGTGACCGGTGGAGGATGCTGCTGCATGCACCTCCTCTCTAGTCACTGCTGCCGGAGCCTCTACAGTCCTGTAGAGCTCGTGGCTGAGAGACAGCAGGTCTGTGGGGCGCTTGCTGCTGGATGCAGGCACCTGCTGCTGCCTCTGTGCTGGCTGCTGGACAGTGGGGGTGGAAGGCTGGGGGAAGGCTTCCTCCAAGCGCTCAACAAGGGCCTGCTGCAAGCTCCTTATTTGTTGCGCTGGGTCTCCTCCTGCAGGCGGCAGGAACTGGCTCAACTTCCCCTTGAGGCGTGGGTCCAACATCATGCTGATCCAGATGTCCTCCCTCTGCTTCATCTGGATCACCCTGGGGTCCCTGCGCAGGCACGTCAGCATGTGCGCTGCCATTGGGAAGAGGCGGGCCACGTGTGCTGGCACATCGACGGCAGTGCTGTCCTCCTCATCCTCCTCCTCTGCCGCCTCATCCTCTCTCCACCCCCGCACCAACTCAGCTGCGCTGTGCTGATCCCCCTCATCAGCAGCAAGGTCAGGGACCTCCACCAAGTCCTCCTCCTCCTCCCCCTCAGAGGTGGACTGTGCAGCTGCTTGCCGCTCCTGCTGGTCCAAGGCTGCCGCTCCCTGTTCCAGCAAAGCATCGAGGGCCCTGTTCAGCAGACAAACCAGGGGCACCCACTTGCAGACCATAGCATGGTCCCTGCTCACCATGTTAGTGGCCTGCAGAAAGGGAGCCAGCACTAAGCACACCTGCTGCATGTGCCTCCAGTCATCATCGGGGACGATGGACGGGATGTTGCTGGTCTTGTCCCTTCTCTGAGCGGCGGAAACAGTGGCCAGGGCAAGGTACTGTTTGACAGCGCGCTTCTGTTCAACCAGACGCTCCAACATCGCCAGGGTGGAGTTCCAGCGAGTCGGAACGTCAAGGATCAGCCGATGGCGTGGCAGATCCAGCTCCTTTTGCACGTCTTCCAGGCTCGCACAGGCTGCAGCCGAGCGCCGGAAGTGACGCACAACGTTCCTTGCCGTTTCCAGCAGTTCGCCCACCCCCTGGTAGGTGCGCAAGAACTTCTGCACCACCAGGTTCAGCACGTGGGCAAGACAGGGGATGTGGGTCAGGTTTCCCCTGTCTATTGCGGCAACCAGATTGGCCCCATTGTCGGCCACCACCTCTCCGACTCTGAGGCCTCTGGGGGTCAGCCAAATCCTCTCCTGCTCCTGGAGTTTGGCCAACACATGGGTTGCCGTCAGCTTGGTCTTCCCAAGGCTGACCAAGTGCAGCAGCGCTTGGCAGTGGCGGGCCTTCACGCTGCTGCTGAGGCGGGGGGTTTGGCCAGGTGTGCCGGAGGATGGCAGAGGATCGGAGGAACCTGCTGCAGTTCCCCTGACCCTGCGGGGTGGCACCACCCACTGTGTTGCTGCTGCTGCTGTGCCCGCTGCTGCTCTCCCATCCTCACCCCCTTCCACCAAGCTGACCCAGTGGACAGTGAAGGACAGGTAGCGGCCTGTCCCGAAGCGGCTGCTCCAGGAGTCCATGGTGACGTGGACCCTTTCACCAACCGCGTGCTCCAGCCCTCGCTCCACATTGGCCATCACAAAGCGGTGCAGTGCAGGAATGGCCTTGCGGGCAAAGAAGTGTCTGCTGGGGAGCTGCCAGTCTGGGGCTGCGCAAGACGAATGTCGCTCCCCTCCTGCACGAGCGTGTACGGCAGGAGTTGGGAGCACATGGCCCGTGCCAGCAAGCCATTCAGCTGCCGCACGCGACGGCTGCTGGGAGGCAGAGCCCTAACCACCCCCTGGAAGGACTCGCTCAAAAGGCTCTGGCGTGGCCTTTTGCTGGCACGGGAATCAGCAGACACAGCGGAGGAGGCCACTGAGGACTGGCTGCCAGAACAGGCCTCAGTGTCGGCGGCAGGAGTTGCAGAGGGGGGAGGAGCAGTGCGTTTCCGCACTCCTGCTGGTGCTGCTGGAGGAGCAGGAGGGCGGGTGGCTGCTGTTGCTGCTGCTGCTGAAGGCTGTGCAGTGATGGGTGTGGTGCCACTGCCAGCACCAGATGCCTTCAGCCTCTGGAACTCCTCATGCTGGTGGAAATGTTTCGCAGCAAGGTGGTTGATGAGCGAGCTGGTGCTGAACTTTAAGGGGTCTGCACCTCTGCTCAACTTCCGCTGACAGTGGTTGCAAGTGGCGTACTTGCTGTACACAGTGGGCATGGTGAAATATCGCCAGATTGGTGACAGAAACATCCCCCTACGGCATGGAAGCGCTGCTGCCTGTCTCCCTGTGGTGGTTGGGGGGGGCTTGGGTGCGGCTGGTGGTGGTACTGGCAGATGCTGCTGCTGCTGCTGCTGAGCCTGAGACACCAGCAGGCTGTGGGACCTGCCTACTGCTGCCAATGCTTGCAATGATGCGCCTCCTTGCAAGGCCCACAAGCGCATCCTCCTCCTCCTCCTCAGAGCTGCTGAGGACGACATCCCCTGGAGGTGGTGGCACCCAGTCTCTGTCTGTCACCGGGTCATCATCATCCTCCCCCTCCTGAAACATGTCCTGCTGGGATGATGACCCCCCAAACTCCTCTCCTGATGCATGGATGGGCTGCTTGACTGTCGCCACAGTCTTGCTGTCCAATCCCTCATCCCCCAAAGTGCCCATCAGCATCTCCTCCTCCAAATCGCCAACAACAGCAGACAATACCCTGATGGTGCATGGGGTCAAAATACTGCTGAGTGACAGGTCGCCAACTTGTGACGGTGAACTGGCCTCCTCCCCAGACCCTGCTGGGCGGCTGCTGCGAACAGGGGTGGTGGTGGTGGTGGTGGTGAGGGTGGAGGCCTCGGATGCAGAGCTGATGGCGGGCTGCTCATCCTCCGTCATCAGTTGCACCACAGTGGATGCATCCTTTTCCTCAATGGGACGTTTCCGACCCGGCTGGAGGAAAATAGGAGCAGGTGCTACACACTGCTGCTGCTGTGTCTCTGCAGCGTGAGTTGCAGATGCTCCTGCTGGGCGGCGCCCAAGGCGTCCACGGCCAGTGGCTATGGGAGGAATGTTAGCCACTGACGCTGCTGCTGCTGCTGCGGAACTGTGCATGGTGGCGCGGCCGCGGCCTGCCACAATGCTGCTCCCTCTCCTCCTGATTCCCTTGCTGCCCTTCCCCTTGCCCAAACCGCGCTGGCTGCCACTTCCAGACATCTTCGATGTTTTGGGCGTAAAGACAAAAGTTTTTGAAAAGGGCGGGAGAAAAGTGGGGTACTTTAATGGAGTGGGTTGGTGGGTGAGGTGACTGAGTGAGTGTCCCGACTCGCTAGTACAGGAAGTAAGTAGTAACAGTCAGGAAGTACAACTAGCAGCAGTTACAATAATCAGTAGTAATCACAAGGAAATAGAGTGTGTGTACACTACAGACAGTGAGTGCACGCATGCGCAAACACGCGCAGGAGCTGGCCTATGAACAGAGAGTGAGTGAGTGTCCCTAGTACAGTAAGTAAGTAGTAACAGTCAGGAAGTACAACTAGCAGCAGTTACAATAATCACTATCAGTAGTAATCACAAGGAAATAGAGTGTGTGTACACTACAGACAGTGAGTGCACGCACGCGCAAACACGCGCAGGAGCTGGCCTATGAACAGAGAGTGAGTGAGTGTCCCTAGTACAGTAAGTAAGTAGTAACAGTCAGGAAGTACAACTAGCAGCAGTTACAATAATCACTATCAGTAGTAATCACAAGGAAATAGAGTGTGTGTACACTACAGACAGTGAGTGCACGCACGCGCAAACACGCGCAGGAGCTGGCCTATGAACAGAGAGTGAGTGAGTGTCCCTAGTACAGTAAGTAAGTAGTAACAGTCAGGAAGTACAACTAGCAGCAGTTACAATAATCACTATCAGTAGTAATCACAAGGAAATAGAGTGTGTGTACACTACAGACAGTGAGTGCACGCACGCGCAAACACGCGCAGGAGCTAGCCTACGAACAGTGACTGAGTGAGTGTCCCTACTACAGTAAGTAAGTAGTAACTGTCAGGAAGTAGAATTTACAATAATCAATCAGTAATCAGAAGGAAATAGAGTGTGTGTACAGTACACAGACAGTGAGTGCACACACACACGCAGGAGTCCGAGCTAGTAGCCTAGTATGAACAGTGACAGTGAGTGTCCTAGTACAGTTACAGTAGTATATAACAATCACTAAGTAGTAAAGGGACAGCAGAAATACTGTCTAATACTAGCTAATACTAATACTGTCTAATACTGTCTAATACTAATGAGAAATAAACTAACAGAGGACAGGAGGACAGCTGCCCACACAGGCAGGCCCTGAGGCCTAAAGCTGTAAGCCTGCAGCAGCTGGCCTGTCTCTATGTAACACAAAAGCTACTAACTAAAATACAATGTCTATCTAACTAACAACAATATAGGTGTGTATAGGAGGTGTATGTGAGCAAAAACGCTAGGTAAATGACCACAATAAAGCTCTTGCTAAGCCAAAGCACAAAGGAGCAACTCTCTCTCTATGCAAGTCTCAGGCAAGGACGGAGAAACGGAACATGGCAGCCGCTATTTATAGGGTAGGGGCTGGCCAGGGTCCCCCTCTGTGATTGGCTGCCGTCAGAGGGCCTGGGAGCCCTCTGATTGGCTCTAAGGACATCAATCTGGGCTATGACGCTATTCGAGCTCGGTATTCGAGCTCGAATAGCGCCGTTTGCTCGAATAACTCGAATAGTGAATGGGCTATTCGCGTTTACTCGAATAGCCCATTCGAATAGCCGCAGCTATTCGGAGCTCGAATACCGAGCTCGAATAGCTGAAAAAGAGCTCGAATATTCGAGCTACTCGAATATTCGAGCTCTGCTGAGCACCACTGCACAACAGTGCTTTTTTTTGCCCACAGCCCCCCTGATCTCCCACCCCAGCCTTCAGACACCCCCCCCCCCGATCACCCCAGCAGACCCCTGCCAGCACCCTTGCACCCCTCTAAAACCCCCACCTGCCACTAACTATCGACGCTATCCCTTAGCTTAGGTCCCTAACTGCCTCCTAATCACCCCTGATCCCCCCCTACCTTTAGATCACCCCCAGACCCCATCCCAGACTACCCCTTTGTATACTGTATACATCTGAATACAGCTACCTTACCCCCTGATCCCCCTCTGATCCTCTGATCACCTGTCTATCACCTGTCCATCACCCCTCAGCACCCCCACCCATCAGAGCAGACCCTAACTGCCCCGCGGGGGCAACCGATCACCTGCCCAGACCCTCGATTGCCCTCATACCCCCCTCCTGATTACATCCCTTGCGCATTGTTTACATCTGTCCTCCCCAGCAATCATTAACTGATCTTCGATCAGTAACCCCCTGTGTCTGCCTCTCATCAGATCAGGACTCAGTCTGCCCCGTGTGGGCTCCTGATCAACCCCCCACCCCCTCAAATCGCCCTCAGCCCACCCCCCCCCCCCCCTAATCACCGTCCGAGTGCATTGTATTTGACTGTGCTGTGATTGTATTCGTTTGTGCTGCGATTGTATTCGATTGTGCTGCAATTGTATTTGATTTTCCCGTGATCTGCTTCGATTGTCCCGTGATTGTTTGATTGCCTCTGAGACCCCACTTCCCACCAACCCCCACCCCACATCACCTTCCGAGTGCATCAGACTTGATTGTGCGGTGATTGGATTCGATTGTGCTGTAATTGTATTTGATTGTCCCGTGTTCTGCTTCGATTGTCCCGTGATTGTTTGATTGCCTCTGAGACCCCACTCCCCACCACCCCCAATACCTCTCAAATACTCCGTTTTGCTAGGTAGGTGCTCTTTTTTTCTGGGTAGTCTCGGAGGAAAACCCCATAAATTTAGCAGTCCACAATGGCAAGAAGGGGGATTTCCGATGAGGAGGTATACAGGTACATGGACCAGTCGGTTGAGAGCGTTTGGGAAGACTCATCCGACGAATCATCCAAGTCCGAATTTGAACCTGTGGAAAGCAGTGGTTCTCTGACCGAAAGTGATGACGAGGTTTTGGTCCCGGCTAGAGCCAGGCGTACCAGACCCCATGTCGTTAGACCGCAGGTGGCGCAGGATCCGCCTCGCAGGGTGGTGCTAGCGCTGATGAGAGTTTTCTTGGTGAGGCAGGCACCAGCAGCGCAGCATCTCCTGGACTTAGTACCAGTACTTCCGTAGACCCTGGCGAAGTGGTGAGCGCCAGCATGGAAGTTGAAACTGGTACGGTGGCACGTGCAGTAGTACCCCCGTCGCAGCCACCAAGAAGAAGACGGGCCCGTAGTACCCATAGACTCCCAGAGGTGCTGGCAAATCCAGATTGGCAATCACCTGATTCCGCCGCACCCGTAGTGCCCCCTTTCACCGCCCAGTCTGGAGTCCGAGTGGCGACAGCTCATCTAGGAACGGCCCTAGACTTTTTGCAGCTGTTCATCACCCAGGTTCTCTTGGACTTAATTCTGGTTGTGACCAACCGTAAAGCCACACAATTCATCACCGAGCACCCGGAGAGCAGCTATGCCCAGCCTTTCCGGTGGAAACCAGTCCAAGTTTCCGACATTAAAATCTTTTTGGCCCTTATCCTTCACGAATGAAACAGAATGTATTGCGGTCGTATTGGTCTACGAACCCAGTACATCATGTTCCCTTGTACCCTGCTGCCATGTCCAGGACACGATTTGAGTCCATCCTGTGCTTCCTGCACTTCAACGACAACCAAACCTGTCATGAAAAGGGCCACCCTGCTTATGACCGGCTCCACAAAATTCGGCCCCTCGTAGACCACCTGTCATCAACATTTGCAGATACTTATACCCCTGAACAGAACATCTGCGTAGATGAGTCCCTCTTACGCTTTACCGGGCGCCTTGGCATCAAACAGTACATCCCAAGCAAGCGCGCCCGGTATGTGAAACTGTATATGCTCTGTGAAAGGGCCACAGGCTATACATGTCGTTTTAGGGTCTATGAGGGAAAAGACTCCAAATTGGAGCCGGTCGGATGCCCTGACTACCTGGGGAGCAGTGGAAAGGTTGTGTGGGACTTGGCGTCACCCTTGTTCCAGAAGGTGTACCATCTTTATGTGGACAACTATTACACAAGTGTGGCCCTCTATCAGCACTTAAAGTTAGAAGGAATCCGATGCTGTGGCACTGCGCGGCCTAGTCACCAGGGCTTCCCCTAACGGCTCATTACCACCAGACTTGAACGGGGGCAGAGGGCCGCCTTGCGTACTGACGACCTGCTCGCGGTGAAATGGAGGGACAAGAGGGACGTTTACTTTCTGTCCACCATTCACACAGACACGACAGTCCAAATTCAATGGGCAACTGAGGTCATTGAAAAGCCCCTTGTCGTCCACGAATATAATGTCAACATGGGAGGGGTGGACTTCAATGACCAGAGGTTAGCGCCCTATTTAATTTCCCGGAAAACAAGACGCTGGTATAAGAAAGTGTCTTTTTATCTGATTCAATTGGCAGTTTACAACAGCTTTGTTCTCTACAGTAAGGCTGGGAGAACTGGATCTTTCCTTCAATTTCAGGAAGGAACAGATCATTCTGGACCTCCTGTATCCAGGAGGTGGCAGGAACCCCCCCCCCCCAGATGCAACTAGCCGACTGCATGGAAGGCATTACGCCTATCAGATTCCGAGTACCCCAGGTCAACGAATACGAAGAAAACGTTGTCGTGTCTGCAGCAGTGCTAGAAGAAGGAATGACACCAGTTTTTATTGTCCCAAATGTCCTGACCAGCCTGGCCTATGCCTAGGGGAGTGCTTTGAGAGGTACCACGAGCAGGTACACTATTAGAACCTATGGAACTCCAGACACAGGAGTAGGCACACACTCAGTGGTCTTTCGCACATTGTCCCAGGGGAGGAGAGGTAAGCTTGAAAACCAAACAAACAGGTAAACATAAAAGTCGGAAGAAGGATCGGTTTCCATGCTTGATATTGCTGATCTGTCCTGGGTTGGCGATATAAGACGGCATGTTTGATTTTCCCTTGAGTGTGGACACCCCCGGTTTATATGTGATTTACTTTGGGCCTATGATGATACTTTAATGCCACACAGAGTCATCTCTACTGGCAGGCATATTGCTGTATACTACAGGCATAATGCTGTACACTAAAGTTCTGAGGCCCAGTCACAGACATAAGTTGAACAAATCAAACAGCTGAAAAGGCACTCCAGGGTGGCAGAAAGATGCTGGAGAAAAAGCGCTGTTGTAGAAGACTTCAATCACTATAAACAAACTATGCAGGAGCTCAGGGATGCCCTCACTTCTGCTAAGCAGTCTTATTTCTCCTCACTCATTTCCTCACAGTCCCACAACCCAAAACAATTGTTCAACACCTTTAACTCCCTACTTCGTCCCCCACCTCCTCCCCCTACCACATGTCTGTCAGCCGACAACTTTGCATCATACTTTACAAGCAAGATTGATGCAATACGTAATAGCTTCAACGCGCAACCATTTTTACCAGCACAGCCGTCACCTATAAATTCCTTCTGTCCGCCTGCACCCTCACCCACCACTAACTGCCTTCCCCCCGCTCCACAAGACCAGTCTCCCACTCTAACATCTTTCACCACACTAACTGAACAGTGTCTTTCCTCACTAATCTCCAAAGCGCATCTCACTACCTGTGCCCTGGACCCCATTCCCTCTCATCTAATCCCCCAGCTTTCCTCCTCCTTTAATCCCGCTCTAACAACTCTATTCAACCTTTCTATCTCCACTGGCACTTTTCCTTCCTTATTCAAACAAGCTATCATCACACCACTAATCAAAAAACCCTCTCTTGATCCAACTTCTCTATCCAACTACCGTCCTGTCTCGCTCCTCCCCTTTGCTTCTAAACTGCTGGAACGTCACATCCATTCAGAATTGTCTGCCTTTCTCTCTACCAACTCCTTACTTGACCCCTTTCAATCTGGATTCCGCACACACTATTCCACTGAAACTGCCCTCACGAAAGTTGCTAATGACCTACTGGTAGCTAAATCCAAAGGCCAGTTCTCCATTCTAATACTCCTTGACCTTTCCTCTGCCTTTGACATGGTTGATCATGCTCTGCTTCTGCAGACACTGTCATCTTTAGGAATCAAGGGACAAGCACATTCCTGGATCTCCTCTTATCTCTCTGGACGCTCTTACACTGTCTCCTTCTCTAACACCAAGTCCTCTCCACACCCACTGTCTGTTGGTGTACCTCAAGGCTCTGTTCTTGGGCCACTTCTTTTCTCAATCTACACCCGTGGCCTGGGACAACTAATTAACTCTTTTGGCTTCCAGTGTCACCTCTATGCGGATGACACCCAAATCTATCTCTCAGCTCCTGACCTGTCCTCACTACTATCCAGAGTCCCCGACTGTCTACGTGCCATTTCTGCATTCATGTCCTCCCGCTTCCTCAAACTCAACATGACTAAAACGGAAATTGTGATTTTTCCACCATTGCTATCTACACCCCCACCAATTGCAACCATAACGGTAGACAACACCCCAATAACCTCAACCACTAAGGCCCGCTGCTTGGGGGTTATACTTGACTAAGAGCTCTCCTTTAAACCTCACATTGCCTCATTAACCACCACCTGCTATTTCCAGCTCAAAAATATATTCCGTATCCGTCCCTTCCTCACACAAGAGGCCACCAAAATGCTTGTTCATGCCTTAATCATCTCCCGCCTAGACTACTGCAACACCCTGCTCTGTGGCCTACCAAAAAACAGGCTAGCTCCTCTCCAATCCCTTCTAAATGCAGCGGCCCGCCTCATTCACCTTTCCACACGCTCTTCCGATGCAGCCCCACTGTGCCGTTCTCTCCACTGGTTACCCATTACCCAGAGGATCCAGTTCAAACTCCTGACTCTAACATACAAAGCCCTCCACGAGTTGTCTCCTCCATACATCTCCTCACTAATCTCAAGATATTGTCCCTCCCGCAACCTTCGCTCCTCCCAAGAAATTATCCTGGCCTCTAAGCTGATCACCTCCTCTCATGCTCGCATCCAGGACTTTACACGAGCATCAGCCCTTATCTGGAACTCTCTTCCACAGCCTGTACGTCATGCTCCAAACCTGGACATCTTCAAACGCACTCTTAAAACACACCTTTTCAGACAAGCTTATAACATTCTATAGCCCTTTATTTACTTATTTGTCACAGTGTAATCAGAGGCAAAGAATCACTGCCTCATCCATCCTCCACCCCCTTACCTAGTGTGTCCCCCACTACCCATTAGATTGTAAGCTCGCAAGGGCAGGATCATCCTCCTAATGTTTACTGTCTTTGTAACAATATTTGTGCTGCTTGGAACTCTGCTGTATATTTGTTAGTTGTATCTATGTTCCCCTTGTCGTCTTATTGTGCTTTGTAAAGCGCTGCGGAATATGTTGGCGCTATATAAATAAAAAATAATAATAATAATAATAAAAGTTGGTGGCTCACCCTGAGTGCAGGGAGGCACGGGGTGTCTCTCTCCTGAGGTTATCACTGCCATTGATGTGGAAGAAGATCTGCCATTGATGTGGAGCAAGGTATGTTTGCCATTCATTTTTCCTTTCAGCCCAGAGTGCATTACCCGTATACCCAATATAAGGAGTATAGCAGAAACTCCTAATACTGGCCATACATGTAATGATTGCAGAGACCCTAAAATGCCAGGACAGACTCCACAAATGACCCCATTTTGGAAAGAGGACACCCTAAAGTATTATGAGAGGTGCACGGTGAGTTCATAGAAGATTTTAGTTTTTGTCACAAGTTAGCAGAATTTTTTTTTTTTTTTACAAAGTGTCATTTTCCGTTAACTTGTGACAAAAAATAAAATTTTCAATGACCTCACCATTCCCCTCATGGAATACCTTGCTGTGTATTCTTTCCAAAATGGGGTCATTTGTGGGGTTTGTTAACTGTCCTGGCAAGTGGGCGGGGTGCTAAATTTTGAGCACCCCTGTAAAGCCTAAAGGTACTCATTGGACTCTGGGCCCCTTAGCGCAGTTAGGGTGCAAAAAATTGCCACACATGTGGTATCGCCGTACTCGGGAGAAGTAGTACAATGAGTTTGGGGGTGTATTCTTACACATACCCATGCTGGGTGGGAGAAATACCTCTGTAAATGACAATCTTTTGATTTTTTTACACACAATTGTCCATTTACAGAGATCTTTCTCCCACTCAGCATGGGTAAGTGTAAAAATACACCCCAAAACACATTGTACTACTTCTCCCGAGTACGGCGATACCACATGTATGGCACTTTTTTGCACCCTAACTGCGCTAAGGGGCCCAAAGTCCAATGAGTACCTTTAGGATTTCAAGGGTCATTTTGCCGCGTTTGGTTTCCAGACTACTCCTCACGGTTTAGGGCCCCTAAAATGCCAGGGCAGTATAGGAACCCCACAAATGACCCCATTTTAGAAAGAAGACATACCAAGGTACTCTGTTAGGAGTACGGTGAGTTCCTAGAAGATTTTATTTTTTGTCACAAGTTAGCGGAAATTGATTTGTATTGGTTTTTTTTCACAAAGTGTCACTTTCCGCTAACGTGTGACAAAAAATAAAATCTTCTATGAACTCGCCATAGTCCTAAATGAATACCTTGGGGTGTCTTCTTTTTAAAATGGGGTCATTTGTGGGGTTCCTATACTGCCCTGGCATTTTAGGGGCCCTAAACCGTGAGGAGTAGTCTGGAAATCAAATGCCGCAAAATGACCTGTGAAATCCTAAAGGTACTCATTGGACTTTGGGCCCCTTAGCGCAGTTAGGGTGCAAAAAAGTGCCACACATGTGGTATCGCCGTACTCGGGAGAAGTAGTACAATGTGTTTTGGGGTGTATTTTTACACATACCCATGCTGAGTGGGAGAAAGATCTCTGTAAATGGACAATTGTGTGTAAAAAAAATTAACAAATTGTCATTTACAGAGATATTTCTCCCACCCAGCATGGGTATGTGTAAAAATACACCCCGAAACACATTGTACTACTTCTCCTGAGTACGGCGATACCACATGTGTGGCACTTTTTTGCACCCTAACTGCGCTAAGGGGCCCAAAGTCCAATGAGTACCTTTAGGATTTCACAGGTCATTTTGCGACATTTCGTTTCAAGGCTACTCCTCATGGTTTAGGGCCCCTAAAATGCCAGGGCAGTATAGGAACCCCACAAATGACCCCATTCTAGAAAGAAGACACCCCAAGGTATTCCGTTAGAAGTACGGTGAGTTCATAGATGATTTTATTTTTTGTCACAAGTTAGCGGAAAATGACACTTTGTGAAAAAAACCTATACAAATCAATTTCCGCTAACTTGTGACAAAAAATAAAATCTTCTATGAACTCACCGTACTTCTAACAGAATACCTTGGGGTGTCTTCTTTCTAAAATGGGGTCATTTGTGGGGTTCCTATACTGCCCTGGCATTTTAGGGGCCCTAAACCATGAGGAGTAGTCTTGAAACGAAATTTCTCAAAATGACCTGTGAAATCCTAAAGGTACTCATTGGACTTTGGGCCCCTTAGCGCAGTTAGGGGGCAAAAAAGTGCCACACATGTGGTATTGACGTACTCGGGAGAAGTAGTACAATGTGTTTTGGGGTGTATTTTTACACATACCCATGCTGGGTGGGAGAAATATCTCTGTAAATGACAATCTTTTGATTTTTTTACACACAATTGTCCATTTACAGAGTTATTTCTCCCACCCAGCATGGGTATGTGTAAACCCCAAAACACATTGTACTACTTCTCCCGAGTACGGCAATACCACATGTGTGGCACTTTTTTGCACCCTAACTGCGCTAAGGGGCCCAAAGTCCAATGAGTACCTTTAGGATTTCACAGGTCATTTTGCGACATTTGGTTTCAAGACTACTCCTCATGGTTTAGGGCCCCTAAAATGCCAGGGCAGTATAGGAACCCCACAAATGACCCCATTTTAGAAAGAAGACACCCCAAGGTATTCCGTTAGAAGTACGGTGAGTTCATAGGAGATTTTATTTTTTGTCACAAGTTAGCGGAAATTGATTTTTTATAGGTTTTTTTCACAAAGTGTCATTTTCCGCTAACTTGTGACAAAAAATAAAATCATCTATGAACTCACCGTACTTCTAACGGAATACCTTGGGGTGTCTTCTTTCTAAAATAGGGTCATTTGTGGGGTTCCTATACTGCCCTGGCATTTTAGGGGCCCTAAACCGTAAGGAGTAGTCTTGAAACGAAATTTCTCAAAATGACCTGTGAAATCCTAATGGTGCTCATTGGACTTTGGGCCCCTTAGCGCAGTTAGGGTGCAAAAAAGTGCCACACATGTGGTATTGCCGTACTCGGGACGGAGAAGTAGTATAATGTGTTTTGGGATGTATTTTTACACATACCCATGCTGAGTGGGAGAAAGATCTCTGTAAATGGACAATTGTGTGTAAAAAAAATTAAAAAAATTGTCATTTACAGAGATATTTCTCCCACCCAGCATTGGTATGTGTAAAAATACACCCCAAAACACATTATACTACTTCTCCTGAGTACGGCAATACCACATGTGTGGCACTTTTTTGCAGCCTAACTGCGCTAAGGGGTCCAAAGTCCAATGAGCACCTTTAGGCTTTACAGGGGTGCTTACAATTAGGCACCCCCCAAAATGCCAGGACAGTAAACACACCCCACAAATGACCCAATTTTGGAAAGTAGACACTTCAAGGTATTCAGAGAGGGGCATGGTGAGTCCGTGGCAGAATTCATTTTTTTTGTCGCAAGTTAGAAGAAATGGAAACTTTTTTTTTTTTTCTCACAAAGTGTCATTTTCCGCTTACTTGTGACAAAAAAATAATATCTTCTATGAACTCACCATGCCTCTCAGTGAATACTTTGGGATGTCTTCTTTCCAAATGGGGTCATTTGGGGGGTATTTATACTATCCTGGAATTCTAGCCCCTCATGAAACATGACAGGGGGTCAGAAAAGTCATAGATGCTTGAAAATGGGAAAATTCACTTTTTGCACCATAGTTTGTAAACGCTATAACTTTTACCCAAACCAATAAATATACACTGAATGGGTTTTTTTTAATCAAAAACATGTTTGTCCACATTTTTCGCGCTGCATGTATACAGAAATTTTACTTTATTTGAAAAATGTCAGCACAGAAAGTAAAAAAAATCATTTTTTTTGCCAAAATTCATGTCTTTTTTGATGAATATAATAAAAAGTAAAAATCGCAGGAGCAATCAAATAGCACCAAAAGAAAGCTTTATTAGTGACAAGGAAAGGAGCCAAAATTCATTTAGGTGGTAGGTTGTATGAGCGAGCAATAAACCGTGAAAGCTGCAGTGGTCTGAATGGAAAAAAAGTGGCCGGTCCTTAAGGGGGGTAAAGCCCTAGGTCCTCAAGTGGTTAAAAGAATCCCAGCAATGGCTCTGAACACAACAGCACTGGATTTACACTCTTTTCCACAGGTGTGTCTCTGTTTTATACCATTCTACAGGAAATTATTTAAAGTATGCCTGACTGTAACCACAACAGTATGTCAGTTGGTATAATGGAACATCTACGTGCCCATTTTTCTGCTTGTGTGATTGGAGAAATCCTAATTTTTTGCAATGAGTGTTTCAATTTCATAGTGAGGAACCATGAATGAGCATCTAAGGTGGTCTTTGGAATTAAACCACTGTTTTCAAGGCTGAGTTTTTTTTTTCTTTTGAGACAGAGAGCTACAAAAAGGTCTATTTATTCTGGTTTGGTAGAAATGATTGTTTACCAAAATGATTACAGTTATTTTAGATGATAGTAGTTTTCTTCAAAGTTTTGATACCCCTTTAAATCTTCTAAATATCCCCATACCTATGGATGGTGGGTGCGACCCATCTGGTATGCTGGAACAAGATTCCATGTGCTTCAGTATTGGGAGGATATTTTGCACCCCATGGCCCATTGTTTATGGGGCATTCATGTTCCATCTGGGTCACCATTTTGAGAGTGACCCAGTAAGCTGCCCCCATCCTTGTGAACAAAGTGGAAAAGTCTTTGCAGACTTAATACCTATTTACAAAGGGAGCAAAGTACAAAAACACCCTACTGATTTATAATTTATCATAAAACAATCATTAATTAGTTACACACTTGCTTTTAAAATAGCTAACATTCCATCACTAGCACACACCACTGAAAATCACTCCGCACTGAAATCTCTGGCAGCATGGTGGAACCAGCGGGAAGGGGGAAGATGATCCACTTCACATTCTGCAATGTGGTATTATGGAGGAAACAAGCAGTGGCAGTGGGGCCAGCAAGAGGGACCACCACGCTGGTAAAGAGATCATGCTGAGGTAGAGCTTATGGCAAAGCTAGTGTGTTGGTGGCAGAGTAAAGGTCCTCTGGGTTTTTAACTGGTTCAACCATTTTTATTTGTTCTCTCACATAAAAACAGCGGGCCCGATCTATACTCAAATCAGCTCATAATTATGCTTATATGGTACTCAGTAGGGCAGAGGAATATCACTTAGCCATCTATCCTTTTTCTCACTCTCTCAGTAACTTACAGCTTTTATCCTCCATTTTAAAAGAATTGCTGTAGCTTTTTTTAAAACCTTTATAAAAATGCCCATTTATGTTGAAAAATGTATGCTTTTATATTGAGCAAATTATTGAGAATACCCTGGACTACTAAAATATCTAGTTAATCAGTTCTTAAAGAGGAACTGTCGAGAAAATCTTAAAATTTAAAACACATACAAATAAGTACATTTCTCCCAGAGTAAAATGAGCCATAAATTACTTTTCTCCTATGTTCCTGTCACTTACAGAAGAAGTAGAAATCTGTCATTACCGACAGATTTTGGACTAGCCCATCTTCTCATAGGGGGGTTCTCAGGGTTTTCTTTATTTTTAAAAGCACTTAATGAATGGCAGTTGCTCCGTCCAACTGCCAAAATAGTGTACAGTGAGCAAGGAGGCTGGCAGGCTTCTTTGTATCAATCTTTTTCAGGGAATGTCTTTATACTACCTAATAATTAGCAAGTGTCCCTGCGCCCTGTCCATGTGTCAGTGCTTTTGCGCTACTGCGCATGTCCTGCACTGATCCAGCTATTGGGACAGGATGGAGGATGGGCGCAAGTGTGCACACGCAGCAAACGGACAGGTGCGTGCGCATGCGCACTGACTGGCGGCGGCAGGACCAAGACCTAGAGCCCGTTTTTTAAACGGGCTTAGGTCAACTAGTATTGAATAAAGACTATGCTGAGAATCCCCTATGGAGAGATGGACTAGCCCAAAACCTGTCGGTAATGTCACATTTCTACTACCTACTGTGAGTGACAGCAACATAGAAGAGAAGTAATTTATGGCTCATTTTACTCTGGGAGAAATGTACTTCTTATTTGTATGTGTTTTAAATTTTCTGTTTCAATATTGTTTATTGATCATATGAAAGCTTACACAAATTTGAAAGAACAACAGTACAAACATATGAACGCTTATCCAGTGTAGTAGTACACTCCATAAATCTAATCATTTACATTGAATCATTTAAAAAGCATAGTACAAAGAGCTAGTTATCCATTCTATTAGATTGTTAAGCGTCTCTGGAGTGCAATCGCTTATTTTAATTATCTAGCATTTTTGCCAGGTTATGTAATTTTGTACAATAACTTTATTAACTAAGTAACTGGTGGTGACTGTCGAGTGCAGAGGTTCAGTATAGACATACTGCGTTGATATCTAGACATGTCTTACGCTGTCACTTCATGTCTTCTTTTAGACATGTTTCTAACTTCTGCACCATAATGTTCGTCGTCTTTCCACCTTTCAACCATAGCTACTTTAAGAGATAGTAACTGAAATGATAAGTAGGTGTTTTCCGTGTCAGTGTTTTCCGTGTCTTCCGTGTCGGTGAGCCCACCCACCAGGTGTACCATAGATAAAGTATAAAGTATGCTCCACTCGTGCGCTTTATCCAATATTTTTGCCAGTTGTGTTTGTGCCATTGTAAAGGGGGGTCTGATGTCCGTGCCGGGGGTGTCTGATTCCCGGGGATTATTAGATTTGGGGTTGCAGTACTGGGAGACCTTAATCTAGCCCAAGGCTCCTTTCTGAATGTGTTGCTTCCATGTGGCGCAGCCACTTATCCCATATGAGGTGGTATTTATCCATGGTGTATTGTGTGCTATGGATTAGCTCTTCCAGTTTTTGTATTCTACCTACTTTTTGCATCCAGCTTTGGATAGAGGGGATGGTTTTTTGTTTCCACAGTGCTGGGATCTGTGATCTAGCTGCATTGATCAGGTGTGGTAGTATAGAATTTTTATATTCTTTATGGCTAATGTGGTAGTTGTGAAGCAGGAACACATCTGGTTCGAATGGGATAGGGAAGCCATATATTTTTTGAGTGAGGTCGTGAATGTTCACCCAATATGTTTTAAGGGATGGGCAGTGCCAAGTGATGTGTAGAAAGGAACCATCCTTGTTGCCACATCTCCAGCATTGATTTGGGATATCGGGGGCATATCTATGTATAATTTCAGGTGTTTTGTACCATAGCGATTGGAATTTAAAGCTCTGTTCTTGGGCCCAGGCGTTTCTGGAGGATTTATGTGTGTTTAATGCTATGGATTCCCATTGTTCTGAGGAGATATTTTTGTTTAATGCATGGTTCCATCTTTTCTGGTACTGTAGCAGCTCATCAGAGCTGTAATTGTTCAGCAAAGAGTAGGCCCATGCAAGTATATGTCTTGGTTCTTTTACAGAGAGGATCTTTTCCTCAAACACCGTGGTGGATTGGCTTAGCATGTTTTTGGTTTTTAGTGAGTCTATGTAATGCCTTATTTGAAAGTATTGCCATTTTGGTATATTTTGTGGGTATGTGAAGTCCTTGATTTGCATGTATGGTAGTACCTCCCCTTTGTTCATGAAGTCTATAATTCTAGGAGATGCAGTTTTTTTCCATCCCATGAGGAAGTTTTTTTCCAGGCCGGGTGGGAAGTCCTTGTTTTTTAGCAAGGGTGTTAGTAGGCTTCCTTTCCCTAAAAGTTTGTATTTTTTGTTACAGGTTAGGAACGTTTTCAGAGTTGGGGCCACTAATGGGTGATGGGATATGGTTTTAGAATGTTGTGACGCAAGGTCCCACAGTAAATTTTGAATGATCGGAATTTGAGGTTGAACGCTGGCGTTCTCTATTTGGACCCAATCCTTCCCTGATTTGAAGTCGGCCCATCCTAGTACCCTTACCAATTGGGATGCCCAATAATATTTTGATAGATCTGGAAGGCCCAGGCCCCCGGCAGCCTTAGCTCTAGTAAGTATCTCAAATCTTAGTCTGGGTTTTTGCTTATTCCAGATAAATTGTGTGAGTTTCCGTTGAATGCCCTTTAAGTATGATTGGGGTAGCGAAATTGGAAGGTTTTGGAATAGGTAGAGGAACCTGGGTAGGATATTCATTTTTACTATTGACATCTTGCCAAACCATGAGATTCCCTGCATTTTCCCCCATGATGTTAGATCAGCTGTGATATTTGTTTCTAAGGAGGTATAGTTTAATGCGAAAATTCTTTGCAGATCAGCTGGGATTCTAATTCCTAGGTAAGTAATGTCAGATGATTCCCACCTTAGGGGGAAGGAGCTTTGACATTGCTGGAGAGTGATTTGGGTTAATGAAATATTCAGGGCGCTGGATTTTGTAAAATTTATCTTTAGGTTAGATATTAATCCAAAGTCTTCTAGGCATTGGATCAAGTTTGGCATGGATGTCAGTGGTTGTGTGATAAAGAATAGCATGTCGTCCGCAAAAGCGGCTATTTTGTGTTCTTTGTTTTGTATTGTCACCCCTTTTATATTAGGGTTTTGTCTTATTTGATTTAAAAAAGGCTCCAGTGTCAGAATGTATATGATAGGGGATAACGGGCAGCCCTGTCTCGTTCCATTGGAGAGGGAAAAGATGTCCGATAGCAAAAAGTTTGCTTTGATACGTGCTGTGGGTCGGGAGTACAAAAGGTTGATCCAATTAATCATGCTAGACCCGAAGTTTAGGTGCTTAATTGTCTCAGAAATGTAGTCCCACGCCACCCTATCGAAGGCTTTTTCGGCGTCCGTGGAGATAAAGCATCCCTCCACGGCTCGCCTTGTAAGCCAATTGTGAATATTGATTGCTTTAGTAGTGTTGTCTTTTCCCTCCCTTCCTGGAACAAAACCTGCTTGATCCTGCTCGATTAAGCTTGGGAGTAAAGGGGAGATTCTGTTGGCGATTATTTTTGCGAAAATTTTTAAATCATTATTGAGAAGGGAAATGGGTCTGTAACTGGTGCAGTTAGTTGGGTCTTTGCCTGGTTTGTGGAGGATTGTGATGTGAGCTTCTAGAAGCTGTGGGGATGGGGTGGGGTTAGGGCCTACGGAATTAAAAGCTGCCAGAAAGGGGTCTACTAGAGTGGGTGCAAAAGTTTTGTAGTATATATCTGTCAGACCATCTGGTCCTGGGCTTTTGCCAGCTTTCAGCTTGTTGACAGTTGATAGAAATTCTTCCTTGGATATTGGACTGTCTAATTTTTCAGTTATACTCCTGTCTAAGGGGTTGGGGCCAAATTTCGTTAAAAAGCTTTATATGTAGGTAGAAAAAAACAAAGTCTTGTAAAAGTAATACCTTTTAATGGCTATTTAACAATTTAAACAATTGATCCCAAAAGGTATTACTATCAGAAACCCAATTCAGCATACCTTCAACACCCATTTTTCACAGCAACTCTAGGTTTAAATTGTGGAATGGGATTCATGACTCCTTATGTAACATGATTGACTTGGCTTCACTATCTTCAGAAACCTGCTAGATTTCATGTTTGCTTGCATAAGCTCACTGGCTCCAGCCTGCTGATCACCTGACATCTAACTGCTAAACAGCAACCAGTACAACTGCCATCTTCATGAAGCTTCCCTGCATCAGTGTTTTACTACAGCTAACATCTAGAAATATGCCTGAAGAAGGGGACTAGATCCCAGAAAGCTTGCATTATTTAACTTTATCAGTTAGCCATTAAAAGGTATGGAGCTAGTCTACTTTAGGGGACCCACCGCAAATCCCCATAGACACTTTCAGCTGGTCTGCAGAAACGGAACAAATGTCCGCTTTTACCTTGTTTAAACCCCCACAAGCCTTATACCCACGGATAGGTAAGCATATCCTGTAACGAACTGTGAGGTTTTCGGTCAAAAAAAAGTTGAAATGGGCTGTGTAGGAGCCGCCGAACGGCCTTCATCTCGGTTCCGTCGGCCATCTTCATTCTGCTGTGCAGGTCCTTTCTTTCTCCTCATTGGAGGGTTCGTTAGCTGCCGACAGAAGCTGGCACGCCCCCACCTAACAATCCCTCCAATGAGGAGGAAGAAACGACCTGCAGAGCAGAACAAAGATGGCTGACGGACCCGAAATTGCGGCCGTTCGGCGGCTCCTGTACAGTCAGTTCCAACTTTTTTTTTGACCGAAACCGCAAAATTCGTTAGAGGACCTGCTTAGCTACCCAGGGATATAAGGCTTGTGGAGGTTTAAACAAGCAAACGGAAGACATTTGTTCCGTTTTGCAGCCCAGGTGAAATTGTCTATGGGGATTTGCGGTGGGTCCCCTAAAGTAGACTAGCTCCAAAGGTATTACTTTTACCTTTTTCTACCTACATATATTGTTTGGCTAACACGGTACAGAAACATTTTTACTACTGTTAAAAAGCTTTGAATTTTGTTTAATCTGGATTTTAGCTGTTGAGGTGATAAAGACTTATCTCCTATATTATATAAGCCTTCATAATATTGTCTGAAGGTTTCTAATATGTTTTTGGAAATTGTGTGTTTTTTCCCTGCTTTATCTATAATGGCATCTATTTGTTGTTGAGCTTGTTTTTTTTTTATTCTTCTTGCTAGAAAGGCACCTGCTTTATTGGACCATTCATATATTGCTTTTTCCGCCCTGAGGATTCGCTTTTTTGCCGCTAGGTGCAGTACATTTTTAATTTCTTCTCTCGTGTTATTAAGCTCTGTGAGTATTTCTTTGGCGTGTTTCTGTTTGTGTTTTCTTTCTAGCTTTTGGAGTGTCAGTAGTAGAGAGTTTAGCTTCGCTTCTTTTTTTTTCTTATTTTCTTTTCCCAGTCTTATAAATTCTCCTCTTACTACAGGTTTGTGTGCCTCCCAAGTCAGGAGAGGAGGACTTTCAGGTTTATCATTATGTTTTAAGTAATCCAGGATGGAGTCTTTTATCCTGTTAACATCGTTTTGGGACTCTAGCAAGTCAGGGTTAAGCCTCCAGATGAATTGGTTTAATCTAACTGTTGGGAACTGCATCGTCAAATGGACTGGTGCGTGGTCTGAAATTACCCGTTGCCCGATGTCAGTTTCAATCGCCCACTCCAAGTCTGCTTGAGTTAGAAGTATGTAGTCAATTCTGGAGTATTTGGAGTGGGGATCTGAATAGTGTGTATAATCTTTGGTTTGTGGGTGTTGGAGTCTCCAAACATCCATCAGTCTCAATGAAAGTAGGTTCTGTTTGATGTTTTTGAGAGACTTGAAAGGGATTGAGGATTTTCCAGTGGAGGAATCGATGTTAGGGTTTAATGGAATGTTTAGGTCTCCCCCCACAATTATCATGCCCTGTGCAAAGTCATGTAATAGGTTAGTGATTTTGTTCATGAAAGCTTCTTGTTTTTCATTTGGGGCATATATTGCTGCGATAGTGACTGCCCTGTTGCCTGAGTTCCCCTTAATAAACAAATACCTTCCCTCTGGGTCCCTTTTGCATTCTGTAATGGTGATGGTGCAGTTTTTGTGTAATAAAATTGAAACCCCTTTGTTTTTCCCTTCTTTTGAGGGGGCATGATAGCAATTAGTAAAGTTTCTATCCCTTAGGAAAGGGATTTTATTTTCTTAAAAAATGGGTTTGCTGTAGGATAGCTATTGATGTTTTTTGTTTCTGTAGTAGCCTAAGAATAGTCGAGCGTTTCTCCGGTGTGTTAAGACCGTTTATGTTCCATGAGGTTACTTTCCATTTCACCTGTCTCCCCTCAGTGTTTCCATTTTCCTGTGTAGATCTCATTGTCGCCTTTCACTAATAGGCAAGCGCTTGCAATTTTGCTGTAAACAGTTGTGTTGGATGCGCAGAGTGGGCTATGTAGTTGGCCCCTGCTGTGCGAGCCCACCGACACGGGATATAGCCACCTTTAAGTAAAACCTTCTAGGTGGATATTGAGTTGGTTCCCCTTTGAGAGGTAGTTTGGTGCAGGCCTAGTAGGCCTTCACCCAAGTACCCTCTCAAAATCAAATGGGGAAGTTACCAGAGAGCCCTGAGTCAAGGATCTCTGATGTGGGGTAGTGGTATATTGCGCTATCTATATATTCAATAAGAAGAACGTTAAGTTAGCTATAAGAACAAAAACTATTGGACCCTAATTGGATCAAAAAGTGTGGGAACAATTATAGAGAAAGTCTTTTCTGGGTATGTCTTCCTGGGGGCGACAAGCTAGCGGTATACGGCAATAGTAGATATTTATATCCGCCCCTCAGGGCTGGTGGCAGATAGGACCCAGAGGGCCAGTGTTGACCCTTTAGTATGTTCCTTATAGGTATATCCACCGTTTTAAAGGCAGGCAGAGGAAGCAAGTAGCACAACTAGGATGTTTTTCTCTTGTTACTATGGGATTAATCTATATGGTCCGGTTGAGGGGGTCAATATATAGCATTTTCAAAATTATGCAGCTGATGTTATTTCACCCATCAAATCATTTTTTAAATCTTAATCTTATCAGTAAGCGAATTCAGGTTAGAGCATGCATGCGTAAGGGGGGAGAGATATGGTTAGCTATAGGTTGCGGAAATGTTAGTTCTTGAGTTAGTGCTTATTTAGCAGAGTGGGAGCAAGTAGAGTTTGCTAAATCCCTAAAGAAGCAGGAATGTTTATGCCTTGTTAGTCAGGGAGGTTAGCGGTTGCTTATGGGTTAGCATCCTGGAGAACGCTATCTATAGAGTGGGTTAGAGGGATCCCTCATGTCCCATTATTATGTTTTGTTGCCCTCATTAAAAGCTATCTCTTCCCTCTTGTATTGTAGGCTCCTACGGAGCTTGCCATCAAGTGATTGACTCTCCCAGAGTGGGGCCATTATTTCATTGTCCCTCCTGTGTGTCCCTGTAAGCATATAGGGGCAAGCGACAGTTACAGTTCTCCCCTAAGGGAGCGAGCTTTTATGCCCGACATGCATATCTTGCGTAGTTAGTGTGCATGGCAGCCGGGCCCGTTGTTTTGGGTGGCCCTATTGTTGCAGCCGGGATACTTTGAGGTGGGGGTGTTTGCTGCTGTGCGGAGTGATAGTTGTTCATGCTGATGTTTCATCCCCATGATAGTTCGTGCTGGTTGTTTGTTTCCGTGCTTTTATAAAGTCCGCCTTGGTGGTATCACAGTAAATGCAGTCCGTTCATACAGCTGCAGACTAAGTGGGTGACTTGCAAAGCTGGAGTCTGTCTAGGTGGTGTCTTCCTCCTCTGAGCCTGAAAAGCTTGCAGCATTGCTTCGTGGAGACCCCCCGTCCTGTTGTCTGCGAGGAGGGGATTTATTAGCAGGATCGCGCTCTGTTGCAATGGCGCTTTTAGATTCTTGTAGCTGGTACTCTTCGTACCAGTTAGGCAGAGCTACTTTGGGTAGACCAAGGATCTTTAAGAAACCCGGCAGGTCTTGCGGTGTTCTCAGGGTCGCTATTCTGCCTTTGTGTAGGACAGTAAGTGCAAAGGGAAAGCGCCACCGATATTGGAAGCCTTTGTCCTGCAGTAGTTTCGTCAGCGGTTTTAGCGCCCTGCGATTTGTGAGGGTGATAAGGGAAAGATCCTGATATAGGGAAATGGCTGTCCCATTGAAGATAATTTCATCTTGAGCTCTGGCCGCTTTCATTATCTCTTCTTTCAATTGGAACGAGGCCAGGCAGCACACTACATCCCTCGGGGGGTCGCTCTCTGAGCCCCGTGGCTTGAGAGCTCTGTGGGCTCTAACGAGTTCTATGGGAGTGTCTTTTGGCCGGTCTAGGAGCTCGTTGAAAATCGCATTGAGGGCTTCTGTGAGAGATTCTGATGCCACCGATTCTGGTAGGCCCTTCACCCTTATATTCGATCTTCTTCCCCTATTATCTAAGTCCTCTAAGTGCCTACTGTGGTCTATCAGCCTGCGATTATGGGTTGTTGTTGCTTTGTGTAGCCATTTTATTTTTGTGTCCCTCTTCCTTCCCGCTTGCTCTATGTCTGTCAGCCTCATGTTAATGGCCGCTACCTCTTCTTTCACCTCCGATATGGCCGTTTTTATGAAGGATTTTATGTCGTCTGCCAGTGCCCTCATATCCGCCATGGTAGGGATGTCAGTTTTAGGGTTTGGTTTGGTAGTAGGGGGTCTCTTACTTGTATTAGGGGAGTCCTCTGAGGGAGCGGGAGAAGAGGCCTCTGTATCGCTTCGCGTCGGCGCCATCTTGTCCGCGTTGTTCTGTCTCCGAGCTTGCTGTGTTCTGAATAACTCAGGGACCGTCTTTCCTGCCGGAGTAAAGTTGTCCCTCTGAGACTTGTTGTTGGTCTTAATGCGGGTCTGCATGCCCAGGTGAGGTTTTTGTGACATATAACTCTCGTCCCACTCGATTAAAGTAGCACTGGGTCCGGAGCTCTGTTCTTAAGCGTCCATCATCTCTGCGTGCTAGGCCACGCCCCCCGTGTTTTAAATTTTAAGATTTTCGCGACAGTTCCTCTTTAAAGAGACTCCGTAACAAAAATTGCATCCTGTTTTTTATCATCCTACAAGTTCAAAAAGCTATTCTAATGTGTTCTGGCTTACTGCAGCACTTTATACTATCACTGTCTCTGTAATAAATCAATGTATCTTTCCCCTGTCAGACTTGTCGGCCTGTGTCTGGAAGGCTGCCAAGTTCTTCAGTGTTGTGGTTCTGCTATGAACTCCCCCTTCCAGGCCCCTCTATGCACACTGCCTGTGTGTTATTTAGGATTAGAGCAGCTTCTCTCTTCTCTCTTATCTTTTACAAGCTGGATAAATCGTCCTCTGAGCTGGCTGGGCTTTCACATACTGAAGAATTACAGACAAGGGCAAAGCTGTTTGCAGGAAGAAACAAGCCTGAAACTTCAGTGCATGAGAACAGGGGGAAAGAAACACACAATTGATCTCTTGAGATTCAAAAGGAAGGCTGTATACAGCCTGCTTGTGTATGGATGTATTTTCTATGTGTGGACATACTGTACATCAACCTACTTCTTGTTTTGGTGGCCATTTTGTTTGTTTATAAACAAACTATTTAAAACTGTTTTTAACCACTTTTAATGCGGCGAGGAGCGGCGAAATTGTGTCAGAGGGTAATAGGAGATGTCCCCTAATGCACTGGTATGTTTACTTTTGTGTGATTTTAACAATACAGATTCTCTTTAAAGAATATATCCAAACTGTTCATTAGTATGACTTTAAACCTCAACTTCTGTCCTGAGTTTTCTCCTAGGAGATACATTTCATATTCTCTTCAGCACATTCAAATGAAAAAATGTAGTTGACAGAGTACTATCAAAATTATTTTTCATATTTTCTTGCTTGCTGGTGGCTTTAAATTATGATGATGATTATTTATTGGATTTATGTAGCGCCAACATATTATGCATCACTTTACAATACATTCGATTACAGACAATGATAATAAGGGTGACCGATGACACAAAACAGGTAATAAGCAATAAGATACAACAACACAGTATAGATAATAAGCAATAAGATATGCAACACAATACCAGTAGTAATACAATGCCAGATCATATACTGGAGTGGTAGTCCCAATAATACAAGTTTACGTTACTCTGGGTAGAGAGCACAACAAGTATGATACACAAGGAGAGAGGGCCCTGCCAAAGGCTTACAATATAGAGGCAGGGGATGGTGACATGAAAAGAGGGTGGCTGCATCGAGATGTTCTCGGCAGAGAGAGTTAGGGCAGCGTTGAGGTGGGGTAGGCCTCCTTAAAGAGGTGAGTTTTGAGGGCTTGCTTCAAGGTGTTGAAGGAGAGGGCAAGCCTGATGGGCAATGAGAGAGCGTTCCACAGGATGGGAGCAGCTCTATTGAGGTCCTGTAGTCATGCATGGGAGTGCGAGATGCGTGGGGTGGTTAGGAGGAGATAGTTGGAGGAACGAAGTAGGTGGCCAGGTGTGTTTAAACTTCACATGTATAGAAAGTGCACTCCCATCTTTGCAGCTTGCTACAGTATGCGTTAGTCAGCCACTGGGATTGTGTAATCTACATCTGGTTGGCTCAGATGTTTTATGCTTCCTTGGTGTCCTAAATGTGCAATATCCGCAGTATTGGCAGACAGTGCTTTCTGCAACTTGGCCTGATGAAGGGCCTTCTGTGCCCGAAACGAGCGTGTCGTTGCCTTTTCTAAATTTGCACTAAAGTCTATAATTAAGCCGATGTCTGCACTATAAATTTTGTCTTGGATATATCCACAAGGAACCTCTTACAGAGAATTTTTTACTCTTTTTATGTCTGTGTCAATAAAGTTTTGATATTTTTGCATTGAAAAGCTATAGCCCGTATTTTTTCACCTATAAGGTTCTTTCTATACATGTGACGTTTCAGTAGGGGAAAGTGGATTACCCCAAAAAAGGACCATAAGGTTTTCTCTTTTTCCCTTTGTGTAAAAAGACTATACTCCCAATTATATATGCAACCAGGTGTGTTTAAAGGCATTTTATTGCCAAGGTGTAAACATATCACCTAGGAGGAAACATAAATTGCATATAGGCCATAGTGTGACTGTGAAGAAAAGAACTCGTTGAAGTAATATCTGACAGGCTCAGCATACAGAATTTCATAAGGTCACTGAGAGGCAGATTTGACTAAGTGAATAGTAAAAGAGCGGGACCCAGGAAGTGGCGTGGAGTGCAGTGAGCAGACGAACGTGGGGAATCCATAGCGGCTGTGCGCGCGGCAGCCGTCCTGCGGGCGATACGCTCTATTGAAGGAGCTCACCAGTGGCCACCGATGCAGCGGAGAGCCCGTTAAAAACTCAAGCTGGATTTTATATGCGGAAACTTGTAAGTGCAATACATTTTAAGCGTTTTTTATGTGGACACAATATCACACTATGTTGAGTTTCTATTTGGAGGTAACAACTGAACAGTATATCTAAGAGCAAGCTGTAAGGACTGCAGTGTCGGGGGGACCAACAATCACAGATTGCAGAGGTCAGGGGTGACCGGGGAATAACCCCAGTGCCTAACTAAGACCAAATTGGTGGTCTTGGTAAAGGGTGAGTCCCTTTCCATATTCGGGTGTGGTGGAGGTGTTGAAAGCCAGAAGTCCCTCAAAGTGGAATGAAAATTACATGCTGATTATTATGAGATTGTACTAGAGGAACTTGTACCCTAAAAAAATAGGACGGTGTCGAACTATATATATATACCTATTGTACCTTGTTGTTTATGATATTAGCGCACTACCTATAGACTTTTCTCTCTTGTTGTTTTTGTACATTTGCGCACCAAAGCAATACTTATCATTATTAATCTGAGGCAAGTGGTCCCAAAATACCACACAGGAAGAGAGGAGTAAGCAAAGTACCCTACCCAAAAGGCAAAATCTAAAATACACACACACACACACACACACACACACACAAAAAAAAACAGGTTCCAAAGTGATAAAGTGAGGAAGTTGTCTGTGCCATATGTAAGTTTATTTACATATATTAAGTTTCCTTTAACATGTACATTTTTAATTTAGGAATTTAATTTTGACTGAACTTTGAATGAAGACATATCGTAATAATTCATTAATATACATTATATTTATATAGCTGTGTCCTTGATGTAGCAAGAACTTGATACACAGCCAAGAGACAAAAAAGACAGATTTCTGCGTGAGAAGCAGCTACCCAAAGGGGATAAAACAGGTAGCTTCTTGCAAAGGTAATCTTGGCATCGAAGCCTGGAGCAAGTACATGTGCTTCACAATATTATTTCAAATAATTCTGCATAATATTAGCTTAATTTGTTCTTCTAGTTTCTACAAGAAGAAGCAAAATCTAAAGTAAGCAAATAAAACAAGTGAATGTAGATTCTCTTGCTTAGTGATCTGACAGGTAGCTTTACTGTACAATAGTGCCGCCGTTTTCAGTTTAACCGTCCTCCTCACAATTGAATCTTGAATAGTGATTACATCAGCAGGCACTGATTAAACATTGATGTATTAATGTGACAATCATATTAAGGAAGCAAAGTGTAGAGTCCTGCAAATCTTCATTCAAGTCTACTTTCAGACACAAGAAAGAACATCTGCCAGCTGTAACTCAGGCTATTGAATATTCTCTCTCTCTCTGTCTATTTTTTTGCTTTGTCTATTTAAATCACTTAAACACATAAATCTAACTGACAAAACATGATAAACATTTTTTTTACATTTGTAAACATATAGCTGTAGACCAGTAAAGAGAGAGAAAAATTGTGTGTGTGTATGTGTGTGTGTGTCACATATACAGAAAAAAAATCTGTGATCTGCAAAGTACGCATATCCTAGAGATTAGGACAGCCACCTAGCAACAGCTGTTGGGCTGGGTGGTGGCTTCCTGAATGGGCTGCCAAAAAAACTGACAGTGCAAGCTTAGTGATCTCACGCTGTCACAGTGAGTTATCACGATACCTGCTCATATTTTTTTTTTTAGGAACAGGATGGGCAGGCATTGTTGCTAGGACAAATGTAGTTTGCAGATCAGAGATTTCTGAAAACTCATCTTAACCTCTGGTGGTAAGCCCGAGCTACGCTCTGGAAAGCCGCCGGGAGCTCAATGTATAGCGCGCAGCTGGAATTTTTATTCACCTCCTGGGAGATCCAGATGTTGGTAGCCATTCTCCTTCCTGTCCTCCAAGGCTCTGAATCACTGTGGTGAGATTCTCACCACAGGGTTACAGCGCCACCCCGAGGATGGAGGGAAAATTTCAACGCTGGAGCCGAGGGAGATGAGTAAGTGCAGGGGGCTGCTGCAGGCCTTCAGAGAGCATGATTTTTTCCCCTGATTTTAGGGTCTGAAACATGCTGAAAAGATCCTAAAATCTGGAAATAATTATACCGCCAGGGATGTTAAGCCAGAGAGAGACAAGCCACCTAGCAACAACTGTCAGTCAGGCTAGCATACGCCTGGAAGTTGCTCAACCCATTAGCAACTTCAATAGAGTGATCTCGTTTGAGATAAGTGCACTTCTTTGACCTCAATTGGCAGAACTCATTGTGCTGTAAATTCTTGGCATGCTTTGATCTCTTTCTACTTTCAGAAAATATAGAAACTGAAAGCAGAAATCCTCTGTTATTGTCTCACACTGCCACCTAGTGACAATTGGCCATAAATACACATTACAGTGGTACTGTAACGTTTGCGGAATCGTTTCCGTGGTCAGCGCACAAGATGTGTGCTGACACAGCAGAAATCCTCCACAGACGTGTAATTTGGAGAACCCAGGTTAGGTGCAATGCACCAGTAGAGGGTGATTCCCACCAGCAGATGGAGCTGTGGAGTGCAGACGAGCACAGCCTCTGCACGGCCACAGATGACAGATGGGAATTGTACGGATAAAGCGAAGTAGGGCACGATAGCCCTCGAAGAGAGAGAGCACAGAGACAGACTAAATGTGTGTTCCCCAATCTAGCCGCACCCAGCGATGGTGAACACACATCCGCAGAAGCAAAGCGAGAACACAATCGCAAGAATGGCGATTGCCAAATAGTGACACAAGGCCGAGCAGGACAGAACACGAGAGTAGCAAAGGCACAGCAAACAACAATGATCAGAACATCAAGGAAAATAACAAACACTAGCTAAACGCGAACACCGCACTCATTCGCAACAGCGAACGCGTTTACGGCACGGTCTCTGCACGATAAGCGCAACAGAGACAAGCACACCACCCTAACTAACCAACGACACACAAACACGAAATAGAGAACGCGAACGCTTGCTTAACAGTTACCTCACCGAGCCTACAGCAAGCGTTCGTACAAGACAGACAGATGAACGGAAAACAGGAATAGGGTCGACAAGATCCACCGCTCTTCCGCCAGAGCGAGTGTGAACCAAGTACCGAAACAGAGCTAGCAAGATCCACTGCTCTTCTCCACCAGAGCAAGTGTGATCCAAGTGCAGAAACAGAGCTAGCAGGATCCACTGCTCTTTTCCACCAGAGCAAGTGTGATCCAAGTACAGAAACAGAACTAGCAGGATCCACTGCTCTTTTCCACCAGAGCAAGTGTGATCCAAGTGCAGAAACAGAGCTAGCAGGATTCACTGCTCTTTTCCACCAGAGCAAGTGTGATCTGAGTACAAGCAGGAACACAGATCAGAAGGATCCACAGCCGCTACCACTAGAGGCTAGTGCGATCCAAACAAGACAGACAGATGAGGTAGCCAGTAGCAACCGCTGCTCTAGCTTACTCTCCAAGAATGCAGATCAGAAGGATCCACAGCCACTACCACTAGAGGCTAGTGCGATCCAAACAAGACAGAGCGATTCGCTATCCATCGCCGCTGGCGATAGAGCAATCGCGACAGAAAAACAAGACAGGACTAGGCAATACAGATAAACACAAAACCTGACTGCACTAGTGAGAATGCCTTGTGCAATCCCCAGGAATTACTCTAAGGTAAAGTTTAACAAAGAAACAGGACTGATACTCTAGGAGAGTTCATCAGTAACAAACCATGAAGATGACCAGCCAAGGATTCTGGGAGAACATGGTATTTATACTGCCAGCCTTCAAAGGAGGCAGGTAGGCGATTTGCATAACGAATGTATGCAAATTCCTCAGCAGCAGAACAGGTCTGAAACCTGCAAAGCAAAGACAGGTCTCTTTTCCAGAGACCTGCAGCCTTCAGACTTAAGGAATGGTCAAACAGCTGTCTGTCTGTGCAGACAGCTGAGCGGATCATTACAGGTACTAATTAGAAGCAGGAAGATATGCAGGGCCGGCCCGCTCATGAGGCGGGGTGAAACTTTTGCCTCAGGCGGCAAATTTCTAGGGGCGGCATCCGCCCGTCGGAGGGTGCGAGGAGCCGGCCGCCCAGCTGGAGGGGTAGCGGGCAGGACGGGGGTATTGGGCCTAGCGGCGGGGAGGGGGGTCGGACCCCCCCCCCTCCCTCGCCTGGGTCCCCCGTCCTCCGCTCCCCTCCAGCCTTAAATCCATCAGAAGCGCAACTCTCGTAAGAGGCAGTGGGCGGGGAAGACTCACCTCTTCCTTGCTCGATCCAGCGTGCGCTCCACTGACGTCACTTCCTGCAACGCCGCCCACTGTATTGTAAATGGACGGCGCTGCAGGAAGGGACGTCAGTGGAGCGCACGCTGGATCGAGCGAGGAAGAGGTGAGTCTTCCCCGCCCACTGCCTCTTACGAGAGTTGCGCTTCTGATGGATTTAAGGCTGGAGGGGAGCGGAGGACGGGGGACCCAGGCGAGGGAGGGGGGGTTCCGACCCCCCTCCCCGCCGCTAGGCCCAATACCCCCGCCCTGCCCGCTACCCCTCCAGCTCGGCGGCGGCGGCCCCCCCTCCCCCACGGGGGGGCGGCGGCAGCAATAATTTTTTCAAAATTTGCCTCAGGCGGCAAAAAGTCTAGGGCCGGCCCTGAAGATATGCAATAAATAAGAAATAAAAAAATGTGCTAAAAGTGCAAGTGCAGGCCTCTAAATAAATGTGCTGCTAAAGGGTTAAAGGATACCTGAAGTGTCATGTAACAGGATGAGATAATCGTATGTATGCACAGTCGCAATCCTATATGAATTTTTCTGTGCTCCTTTTTTCTCACCATATGAGTTCAGAATACATGACAGTTTTTCTACAGTTGGACTGTAGCATAACTCTCACTGAAAACTAATTAGAGCTTTCAACTCTGTGCTGGTGAGAAAATCTCACATCTGAGAGCAGGGAACAAAAATGAGTTCAACATTTCAAGATGTGTCTGTATGGGAGCTCAATAACATTTAAAGCGAATCCGAGATAAAAAACTAACTATAACAAGTAACTTGTCTATATATCTTATCTAAAGTTTAGATAGTTTACACAGCAAATCTAGCTTCAAACAGCTTTAATAGAGTATGATTATTTCTTCCTGTGATACAATGACAGCAGCCATGTTGTTTGTAAACATTACACAGAGGCAGGCGTATCTGCCTCTTGAGCAAAGAAACCTAATCCCCCCTCCTCCTCCCTCCTTCTCTCTGCCTCTGAAATATCTGGCTAGTAATCCCCCCCCCCTCCTCCTGCCCAGACTGAGCTCCCATGAGCCCTTGCTACTGTCTGAAAGGGCCTTGGCTCTCTGAAAACCTGTGGGCGTGGCTTGCTTAGTTTATAGGGAATTAGAGTATTAAAACAAAAACAAAAAAATATTTGGCTTGAGGAATGCCCTATAAACAATAGGAAAGGAACACAATTATGCAATGAGTAATAGTTCATCTCGGATCCACTTTAAGTCAAAGTCAAATGGCATTCCAAGAAAGTTCTATTTAGAATTAGTACTATAGTTATAATTGTTTTTGTTATCAGTTTATTTCCACTTCATGTTTGCTTTGAGAGATCTGCAATTTGTTCATCTCATAAAGAAAGCTATAGTAATTAGTACCATTTATCACAAACCTTTTACGCAGCTATGAAACTCCTAGTTCCTTTTTTCCAGGGAGCTATAGAGGAAGTAGAACTTGACAGAAAGGAACCAATTGTTATAATTAAAAGATGAGTGATATCTCTTTTGACTTCTGAGGACATATGTAAATATTTCTTCAAAGTTTAAAAATACAGGTGATGGTGCAGTGTCATCCATAAATAAATCAGTACATTGCAACAGAAGTGGCACATGTTATTCTAGTCCTTCATTAAGGAACATAGGAACACTGCACATATCAACATAACACAGCAATTATCTTATTCTAAATGAAGGGCTCGAGAATTATCATGTCAAGAAATTAACTTAAGGAGAAATTTATATCCTAAAGTAGAAGGGCAGCTAGAGGAAACGTCAAGAAAATGCTGCTTTATGCAGTCTATGGGAATAAGGGCAGTTAGATTTCTCTGTTTGATGATCTTAAAGCACACCTGAACTGAAAATTAAAAGTCAAAATAAACATAAACACGCCATACTTACATCCCGTGTAGTCTACTCATCAATCTCTTTCTCCTCTCCTGCGTCCTGTTTGTACACTGAGATCGATGGAATTCTCCGTCCTCCATTTTAAAAATGGCAATGACCTCGTAACAGCTTCCAGGTCAGCACACTGTTAAACTGTAATATCACCCACTTGAGCCATAGGGAAACATGGACATTACCTTGCTCATCAGTTGTCCTTTCAGCTATAACTAACAGCAACTGATATATAACTGACAGCAACTGATACTGTATATTTCAGTTCTAACAAAATCTTGCCAGAACTGGAAGAGATCATTGTTAGAAGAAAATGGTGAGCTTCTGAGAGGAACTAACGGTGAGGTAAGGATGTAATATTCATTTGCTGGTACATCATGCATATATTTTTAATAATTTTACTTGGTTCAGGTTCCCTTTAATGCTGAACAAAAATACTTTAAAGTTGAATTGATTAAACACTAGTGAAACTAACCATAAACCTAGAGGCTTTAAAATTGGCCCACTCTGGATAGTTAGATTAAATAGATTAGACACCCATGAATGTTAAAATTAGGTAGGATGAAAAAACAGGTTCTGAGTGAGGTTGACTTGACTTTAAATAGCACCTGAGGTATCAAAGAAATTGAAAAAAACCTGACCTAAAACTTGAATGATTGCCCATGGGAAGGACATTTCATCTTCTTTCAGACTGTTGATCTAAACTTAGTGTCTGTATTAACCTTAGACACAACTATGGATGTTTGTCACTCATCAAAGAACTGAAGTATCTTGAAAATTAACCGAGGATACCATAAGGCTATGAAAATGACTGTGGCTCATGCTGATAAAAGGTCTGCTAGCTCGTCAGTCAGGCTTGGGACATAGTAAGCTGATAGGGGAATAAAGGGGCAACTACTGAAAGTCTCAAGCTTCCAGACACCTCGGCTGGCTTTGTATGTTTCTATGTGGTTAGAGTACTGCAGAGTACTGTTAGTACCCTACTTTATGTGCAGGGTAGTGCAGTGAAGCTTTACCTGCTCCAGGGCCAAGTCTGTCAACTCCAATGTTCACCACAGCCACGTTGTACAGCATACCTCTGCACAGCTCCTGAGGCATGTCATGTGACATGAGGGAGAAAAGTATGATTTCATCATAGGTACAGAAAATGTTTACTAAAGACTGAGAATCTCAAGCCAGCAAACATACATTGAAAAGAAGTCAACGAGGGTCTCAAAGGTGGAGTAGCAGTGTTTAACCTATCTGTCAGGAAAGGAAATAAGCCAAATGCATAACATGGGCTAAGCAATACCCTAATTTTACAGTGGATCACAAATGTGTGATTTATTGATTAATATAAATTCTAGATTTTTGGCAGCAGCAACAGACTACTACAGAGCAGGTGCTGAATGGTCCTGGAGACAGGAGTGCGATGGGGATGTACGCGCAAACGGACTGTGAATGTGCCAACTGGCCTTGGCTGAAGGAATTAAGGGCTGGCTAGTGAGGGTTTTCAAGTGGCCAGAGAGGACAGCGAGGGAGCAAACAGCCTAAAAGGGGGTTGAAGAAGCCCCAGGTATGTATACTTTTTTTTAGTCCCCGTCTCAGGTACACTTCAAGTTGCATCTTAAAACACTGTTCAAAATAAGCAAGCTTTGTTTTTGTTACACTAGACATTTATGTTCTAACTTGTTTTGACTGATTTGTAGCTTAAGGAAGTAAAGCAAGTGTACAAATCCAATTATTTATAATGTAGCTGTGCCAGGATGAAAGCTAAATAAACCTTTGCACATATTATTTTTCTTTTAAATAATGGCCATATCACTGTCAAAGCTGAAGAAATTACAAAAGTAAAAACACCTTACTAAATGGAGAAGTTTTGGGTTAAGTGTTGTGTTAGCTGTGGCACTTGGTTACAGAGGTTTTCCAGATAGTAGTGATAATTGAATAGAACAAGGGGAATTCATAGCATAACACGCTGTCAGAGCTACCAGGGATATTTCTTTTCTTCTTCTTTTTTGCCTGTGGCAGTTTTGATTAATCCTCTCTATTTTATGGCATGCAAGATGCCGGCAACTCGCTAAACATGATTTTCTGGATAGCTGAAAAATGTTCAGTTTGTCCATAGGCAAAATTTCTTCAGTAAAAGAAGGCAGCGAGAAGAATCTTTCTGTTTTATATGTTCTTTTCTCAGCAGCTTGCAGTAGGTATTGTCCTAAAGAAGGGCTCCACCCTGCATTCTCTGTAGCCTACACTTTGTGGACTGCTATAGTCCTACTGCAGGGCACGGGAAAGTGTCTATGCATGCTCATGCAGATTAGAGGTGTAAGGACTGGAAAAAATAAAGTTGCTTGCCAGCTAGGTGGGATAGATACTCAAGGATATGTAGCACACAGTGCTGGTTAATTCTTTTTATGTTAGCCGTTTTCATTTGCTAATAAAAACTAAGCCTTGAATTGTGCAGTATCCACTTGCACTGTATATTGGGTGACCTTTTTTTTGCCAGATAAGTGGCTGTGTACCAGAGTGTGTACAGAGTGTACCAGACATCTCAAAAATACTCTATTGAGGATGAAAACTCCATACAGATAATCATTTCCTATCTTACTATTTATTTATGGACAGACTGGTCAGTGACCTGATCTGATGTGTCAGCACGGGGCAGCACGGTGGCGTAGTGGTTAGCACTCTCGCCTTGCAGCGCTGCATCCCTGGACCAAAACCCAGCCGGGGCACAGTGTTTGAATGTTCTCCCCGTGTATGTGTGGGTTTCCCCAGGCTCTCGGGTTTCCTTCCACATCCCAAAAAACATACACAAGTTAATTAGCTTCCCCCTAAAATTGGCACTAGATTACGATACATACACTACACAATACATAGATAGATATATGACTATGGTACAATTTTGATTGTGAGCTCCTCTGAGGGAGAGTTAAGTGACAAGACCATATACTCTGTACAGCGCTGCAGAAGATGTCAGCGCTATATAAATACTAAATAATAATAATAATAAAATGTGTGTACATATGTGTAATGTGTGATAAATTGTGTATATTCATTAATTGCATGCTGACAGTTCCAAGGACACATCCAGATCAATATTTACAACAACTGGATAGATAAATACAACTTAATTAATTCATATTGCAGCATGCTATATTGAGTGTGACACTTGTGCAGTCAAAAACCTTTTTTTAGGTTGCCATTTCACCCCCCCCCCCCCCCCAAAAAAAAAGGTCCACATAAGGTCCCCAAACATCAGAATCCTGAAAATAGTCAGGAAAAAGATTTGTCAATTATAGCTGTAGTTAACAAATGCTTATGCTAATTTCTAGTTCTGACTATTCCCCTCTGTATTCGAAGTAATAGGAAAAAATGTTTTGGCTGTGGCTGTACTTTAACGTAGGAGCAGCCACTCGGGATATTGTCAGAAGGGGCAAAATGGCAAAGATACAATAGCAAAAGTTCCAACATGGCAACACATTAAATTAACAGGCCACTTTAAGCATACTAATGCAGCAATCCCAAAAACATTATATGACTTCGTGCTTTCATTACTGAATAGGCAGTAGTTAAAAATATGTAACATGGGCACTTCCTGTTTAAAACTCTGTGGCCCATATGCAATTACCCTTTTCTCCTAGGAGACGTGGATGTATTTGGGTGACTTGACACTGTAAAAAGAAACCACAGAGACAAGGGAGCCCAAATAGCACAATACATCGTACAAGGTGTTAATGTTGATTAAAGTAAGACAAGTGTTTGCTCACAAAGGTGGGGTGCATGAAGGGCAACTGACCACTTGAGGCAGGTGGAGATGTATAATCTGACTCCACTCGGGTGTCCAGCTTGGACTGGACACGGTCACTCTTTTGAGGAAAAATAGATGACCTCCACTGGGATAAACACCTTGAGAGGCCAACCTGTACCCCTCCAACATGCAGGAAGCGGGTGTAAGTAAGCACGATGGGAGTAAGAGGTGCCCAGGGATATTTAAACCTGAGTTCAAACCAGATATCCTAGAAGATCCTTTTTCATTTTCTTTTTAAAATAACTTTTCAGCATTTTGCAATTTAAAAAGTACCAAAAAGTAGGTGAAAAAGTAGTATCAAAATTGTTTTGAGTATTTTCTGTTTTGCTGGTGGCTTAAAAGGAAGCTTAACTGAACGGGGGGTAAAGAGTTTCACTTACCTGGAGCTATTACCAGCCCCCTGCAGCAGTCCTGTGCCCTCGGAGCCGCTCTGGAATCCTCCGGTTCCCCGCTGTCACTTAGTTTCGTTTTTGACGACTCACCAGTAATAGCCCCAGGTAATTGAAACTCTTTACCCCCCGTTCAGTTAAGGTTCCATTTAAAGGGCATTTTATTGACAGGTTCAAGGTGAAAGTATCACATAGGTAAAAATATGGTAAAAAAAGGTTAATTGCATATGGACCCGTGTCTACAAAATAAAATATGAAGTGTTGAAACTCCAACACAGCTCTAATCCTAGACACTGCAGATAGCTGCCACACTCACAGAAGTTGTAGCATAATGCTTTGCTATTTATGTGAGAATTAACAGCCATTCGAATTAGTGAACGGCTGCATATTCATGCAAGCTAGTCTTAAAGGCAGATTCTCTAAAATCTCACACACACAAATCTAAAAAAAAAAAAAGAAAAGATTGTTGATCATTGCCTTTAATTGAAAATGGAAAGTGCAATAGATGAAAACGCTCACGGTGCATTTTTCTGCAACACAGACAACGCAGGCCAAACTAAATAATAACACCCAAAGCAAAAACATGCTTCAATGAACTTAAACTTTCATCGGTTTAACCTTCAGAAACAAAAGATTTCTGTGGCTTATAAGTAAGCTTTGTGTTCTGCTCTGGCAGTTGAATATGTTCTTAAATTAGATGTGATTATGTAGAAATCCCAATTTAGAATTGTTTTCATCACCTTAATCCTCCAAGTGATATAAAAACATAAGTGCACATTTCTGTTTATTTGTATTCCTTCTAGGTAACCTTTCAAACATTAGGGTTCATTGAAAAGCCTTTGTATGGCTGATGTTTTTATGCAATGGTATAGAATGCAAGCGTCTTCCATGGTCGAGAGTGAATCGAGCTCATACATCGATAGCCTAGAATGAGTCAAGCTATCAAATGATAGTAAATCAGATTATGGCAGCATATTTTGCATTTGTGGAATTCTGTAACACTAAAAAAAAGAAAGGGCTCTATAATAAATAGCTAAACCTGGATTAAGGGAACACACATGCAAAAACCTTATTGTACAACAAGTTCATTCTATTTGCTGGGTAAGCAAACACGTCTTAATGTCATGTCATTTCATGTATGAAAACTTTCATTGGTATGAACCCAACAACCACTACTGATGTGAATAAAGCAACACACAAGACATGCTTGTAGATCAAGTTATCCTATAGGTCAACATCTGCAAGGAGTTTGTATGTTCTCCTGGTGCCTGTGTGGGTTTCCTCCAGGCACTTTGGTTTCCTCACACATCCCAAAAACATACTGTAAGGATTCCTCCTGTGGCGTGTTCTGTCCATTGCGGTGGAGCCGCAAATGGACAGTTCTGGCTTGTCTGCCTGCATTCGGTTGTGCATTCGCATTGAGTCACATTGTCATTTGCAATTGCTCTGCAGTTCTGGGCAGCTCAGGATGCTGTGATCATTCCACCAATTGCTTACTACAGCTGAACTGCGGCCAGATAGCCCTGGATTTCCTGCAGGCTTGTTGTTACATAATACTGCATGTATTTCCTATGGGAGTCCTTTGCATTCACAACCAGCTAGCAAATGGGAATCAAGCCAGCTCAGGATTGAATGATTACTAATCAGCTGTGTGGAGATTTGCATGCTTGCACCCATTGGTCGATGCCGGCATAAAAGTCTGTCTCCCCTTTTAGACCTCGCCCATCATAGCGATCACTATGCTGGTCTGCTGGGCACTGTGCTACTCTGTATAGTTCTGTTATTGTAGTTCAATGCGACCTTATTACTTGTGCTTTAGCTAGTTCTTGATAAATATATATTCAGACTTGCTAATATATATTTATCCATTAGTTGAGCCATTTATTATTTCTCTGTATTATTGTTTATTGCCTAGTTTCCATGCCTGATGGACGTTCGCTGCATCTGCGGTGGATCAGTGAAGTCCATTATCCTGATAGCTTGGATTCTGCCATCACCACGTTGGTGACTGGTAGTATTCCTGCTACTCTAGTTTTGGGAACATAACTATAGGCTGCGGTTGCTATTAGTTATGTTCTTTCCTGTAGTTTTGTCTGTGTGGATGCTTGCTGGTGATTGTTGTTAGCCTGCTTGCTCTGCTTCTGTGGACGTGACTGTGAGCTGTGGTTGCTACTAGTTACGCTCCAATCTAGTCCTGTCTTGTACCTGTCTGAATGCTTGCTATCGCTAAGGCAGCGCAACATCGCACTGCGCTGCCATTGAGTCTTACTTGTCTAGTTACACTCCAATCTATAGTCCTGTCTTGTACCTGTCTGAATGTTTGCTATTGCAAGGGTAGCACAACATCACACTGCGCTGACATTGCGTCTTATTTGTAGCGATATCAGAAGCCCAGAGCTGCAGTTGCTCTGGGCAGCCTGTGTAGCCTCTTCCATTAATCAGCTACCAGTCTTGCTGCCCTGGGTGGTCAAAGTTTAACCCCCAAGCATTACTCCTGTAATTTGTAAGCAGACAGTATTGCTTATGCACACAAGCATTACACATACCGATAAGTTAATTGGCTTCCCCTAAATTGGCCCTAGACTATGACACATGCACTACGTCGATACATACATAGACATATGACTATGTAGGGACTAGATTGTGAGCCCCTCTGAGGGACAGTTAGTGACAAGACAATATACTCTGTACTTAAAATAAATAAATAAGCATTAGCACAATTGCCAGAGAGCGGAGAACTGTCTGCTGAGTACTATCTTTGCTCAGCACCGAGACCACAGCCACCAAGGCTTTTTTTAGACATAGGCAGACTAGACAGTTACCTAGTGCCTGTTGGAGGGGTGCCAAAGAACCATGTCGTGAACACTGCATATGTAATTTCTATTCTTGATGGTAGGGACATGAAACTGTGTTGTAATCAAGAAGACCACAGAGCAGTGATGAGCAAAAATGCTGATATTCTGTTTGCATTCATTTTCGCAAAAACAATGTTGAATTTGACCTTTCAGTGAAAATGTCATTGAAAATCATTTTGTAATAAGTTTTAGACAATTTAGTTTCTGCACTAAAATAAACAATTTTTCAAATTTTTACCGTAAAAATAACTATTTTCTGTATTTCCCAAATTTTCATCATATTGTGAAAATACAATGTATTTTTGCAACAATTTTCTCGAAAATGAAAATGCCATTTTTAATGTGAAAATGACTTTGGCAAAAATCCACAAGCAACGTCGCCACTGAGCATGGTAGACACTAAATAGGAGCTATCCAGTGAGCACACTAATGCAAACACCTAAATGGGCACTCCAGATTAATGCTGTGGCAAGTGCTATTAATATGCAAGATGTTTTGATGACATAATAATGTCTGGCAGACATGCACAATGCATAGTAGTAGTATACATCAGGTGCTTCTATTTTTACAAGATGATTGACTACAAAGTATTGAAACACACAAGCATGTCATCTGATGGGACTATTTCATTGTCTTTGCTTCTTGTGTTAGAAGAATTAGTCTTCCTCTTAATTTTTGTTCCTTCTGTAACTATCATTTTTATGGATGTAGCATCCCTACCAAGTTCAACACAAAATGACTGCCATCATTTAGAAATTTGGTTCATTCTTAGGAAGTAGAGCAGGGGCGTAACTAGGCCCCACCGGGCCCCCTGCAGAATTTCAGAGCGCCCCCCCTCCCCCAGGGGGCCAGTCGTGGTAGTTTCGTGGGGGCTGGAGGGGTGGCAGCATGAGGGGAAAGCCTTGGCCACAGTCGGCGGGGAGAGGGGAAGTTCCCCCCCTCTCCCTCACCTCGGGGCTCTCCCCTCTGCGCTCCCCTCCAGCTAGATATAGTGTAGGCAGCGGGCAGCGGCGGGCAGATACATACCTTCTTCCGTGCGACTCCTCGCTCTAGCGGCTGACGTCACTTCCGGCACTGATGTCACTTCCGGAAGTGACGTCAGCCGCTAGAGCGAGGAGTCTGTGGTGGATCGCACGGAAGAAGGTATGTATCTGCCCACCGCTGCCCGCTGCACACTGCCCACACTATATCTAGCTGGAGGGGAGCGCAGAGGGGAGAGCCCCGTGGTGAGGGAGAGGGGGGGGGACTTCCCCTCTCCCCGCCGACTGTGGCCAAGGCTTTCCCCTCATGCTGCCACCCCTCCAGCCCCCACAAAACGCCCCGAGCGGGCCCCAGGGGGGGCCCGGGCCACCCAGCGGTTGCATGGGCTGCAGGGCCTATTGTTACGCCCCTGAAGTAGAGCCTGAAACACTGCTTGGATTGTTGGAAGTTCATCCATAACATGATCATAGTATTCTATAGAATTTTGAAGGAATACACATTTTGGTTTGCTGGTTCACAAGACATTCTTTAATTTTCCCCTGAGCGCTTTTTAAATTATCCATATGTTTGGAAGTTCCAGGGTGTCCTTAGGCAGCAGTGTAATGATCGCTGCTGCAGCAGCTATTGCTGGAAGTAGTGCTGCAGCTCAGGCAGTTCTGATGTCTTTCCATGCAAGCTGCATAGATTTGTCTGTCTTTCCCTGCTGTCAGCTTGTGACTGATTATCATTCACCTGTGTGGGAATCTGCATGTCTGCTCCCATTGGATGACCTCAGTATAAAGATCTGCTTCCTGCAGGGTTTCCTTGGGTTTTCATAGCTTCAGCTTAAGCCTGTCTTGCTGTCGCTTTAGCCCCCGATCGTGTTTCTTGTTAAAGATACTTTGCTGGTCTTTGCATCATATATTGGTTCATTGCCAATATATATGCATACCAGCACGTTTATTATTTTCCTTGTATTTGTGTTACGTTGATATATCAGTGTTGCTGATATATACGTACACGAACTGTTTATTTCCTGTGTTCAGTTAGTCAGTTTTCCAGCACGTTTTGGTAGTTTGCGCGTACCGTGAACACCCGTGCTGAGCTAGTTATCCTGTTCCTGGTCCTGTTTGTGGATTGCGTTCATCTCTGCGAAGAGATAAAGAATCCTTCTGAATCCTGTTCTGTTACTGTTTGTGGATTGCGTTCATCTCTGCGAAGAGATAGCGAATCCTTCTGAGTCCTGTTCCCTGTATTACTCCAGTCCTAGTCAGCGTTCCTGCTTATGTCATATATCGGTTCATTGCCGATATATACATATGTTAGTCAGAAGTTACAAATAGTTTCATTGATAGCTGTAATTGTAATACGCTAGGAAAACATACTTATTGTATATTTATCTGTGTTACGTTCATCTATCTTAATCCTGCTATTTTCTGACTGTCCTGTCCTGTCTTTGTGAGGCACGCCATCACCGCAGCGCATTGGCTGCCTCATTCCAGTCTGTCTGGTTTTGGACGCTTGCTGTCGCTAAGTAGCCGCTAGCTAGCAAGCGTTCATTCTGTCTACCTGTCCTGATCTCCTCAGTTCTGGTTTATGCGTTCAGCGCTACTTTGCGCTGAGACGTTATAACGAAAGCATTGTTTGTGGCTGTCAGATCTGCACCGGCTCTGTGCGCCACAATCTCCTATTGGAGTCAGTCCTCCCCTCCACTATACTAGGGATAGCCTGTTTCCTGGTGCTAGTGTGTGTACCTCCTCCACGCCAGCTCATGCGTTGCATGCTGACTGTGGAGAATACACCACCAAGCCTCACATTATGAAAACCACATTACCAATCCCCATTGTGGGGGGGATTCCCAGAAAGTATGACACTGTTAATTATGGTTCCTGTTCCTTTAAGAAATTTGAAGAACTTAGCTCTGAAACAGAAAATGAGTTTTTCTCTGAATGTGCCAGGTTCCTGACCAATCCTGATCTCCAAGCGACTCCTGTTTCAACCTGGGCACTCCAACTAAGTTATATTTTGTTTAAAGGGGAATTATTCCAGTGGGCATTTGATGTTCTCAATCATTCCGATTTGAAAGATAGACCGCTGGAATTTCTAGCGTTTGTGATCCATAACTGGTTGCGCATAGATCCATTGCCTTTTCCTCTTAATGAACTCCTGGCAGCAGGCCAATCAGCTGCTCCTTCAATTGCTTGCAAGAATGAGCAGCAAGCAGAAAGTGTTACTGATAATTTTCCTGCAGCTTTGAATAAATCACCAAAAACCGCAAGGTCAAAGGCAAAACGCAAACGTTCTAAGAAACGTGTCCAATCTGCAGAATCGTTATCCTTAGCGACTGAGACCTATAATGAGATTCTGCCATTAACAGATAATGAAATGCAATTGTCTTTCAGGGGAGTTAAATGGACTTATGAAACTACTAATGAACTTTCATCACTGGCTAGGGAAAATAAAGATTTTTGTTTAAAAGAATTATCTGAGTATGATTATGAGGAGATATTACAGAGTATTGAACAAATCAACTCATTTGTGAAGCAAGGAAAGTTTGCATACACTACAGTTAAACACTTGCTACAGGTATTAGAGATTCTTAAGAATAAGGAATCTGCCAATCACCTGCTAATTAACCCAATATATGTCCCTGCCACAATCATATCTGCAAACTGTGATCTGCCTGTTAAGTATGCTTGGAATCCTCCATTTGAGAAAGGAGAGATGGAAGCTCTGGTCAATGAATGGAAGAATGATTCAAGTTCATTTTGTCAATTTTACAGTGCAAAAGGTGAATTAGTATTGAATGCATGCATTAAGTCTGCCTATAACCTAATAAAAACTGGTGTGTGTGGGTATGACTTTGTGGCTCCATTGATCGATGTGTGGAAAATGATTTTGGATGATTTTTATGCGATTCAATCAGTTGATACCAGGGAAGACACACTGTCAATTGGAGACTGTCCCACTTCTCCAGTTACTGAGTCCCTGCCATGTCTTGTGAATGTTCCTGTAACTCCACCCTGTACCATGGATAACTCAGTGTTACTTCCCAGTAAAACAGAAGCCACTGATACATTCTTAACCTTGCCCTGCGCAAATTTCTCAGCAGAGAATCCAGAGGTCCTGCTGACTTCCGAGTCCAGCCTAGCCAGTACTCATGACTCTTTGTTTAGTGAAACAGACACCAGAAAAATCTTGCCTGTCTCTGCAAACACTTCTGCAGAAATTACCTGTGTTAATAAAGTTCAACTCCTGTCTGATCCAGCAGATGCCAATAGATGCACTACATCAGTTTCCGAGTCCCAGCAATCCTGTCTAGAAACATCAGAACCCCGGCATCTGAATTTTCCAATTTTACAAATGAATGGTGATTCAGATGCGCAAACATTGTGTCTTGATCTTCCTGTTTCTACACCTCGCTCTAGTTTCATGAATAGCTCAGAGCATCTGCTATGTGAACCTGAAATCGCAGAATTATTACCTTGTTCAGAAAATCTTCCAGTAAATTTGCCCTGTACCATGAATTGTGCAGTAGATCTCTCCAATGAAACTCAGGTCACAGAATCATTATGCTGTCCAGCAGGTGCTTCCATGGTTTTGCCCTGCAATATGGACTGTTCAGTGATTCTGTCCAGTGAAGCTGTGGTCGCAGAGTCTTATGCTTCACCCAGTACTTTGGATATTTCAAACCCTCTAGCAGAAGGGTCTGAGGCACTGCTTACCTCAGTTGGTGTTGCAGTAATATTCACTTGTCTAGCAGCCGTTTTGGAATTACAGTCTGCTCTAATAAAACTTGGTGAATTTCTGCCCAGCAAAGCAGAAGCCATTGAAATATTGTCCTCGTCAGCAATTGTGTTAGATACCTTGCCCTGTACACAGTCTGATTTAACCAATGTTGAGTCCCTCTCCAGTGTTGTAACAGCCGAGGAACTCCAGCCCTGTCCTCTGAATGTTTCAGAAGTCTTGCCCTGTAACATGGATAATTCTGATTCTCTGGTCAAAATAATAGAAATCTCAGAATTTCAGTCCGGTCTGATGTGTGTTCCTGAAACCCAGCCCTGTATCCTGAAAGATTCTGGTTCTCTGGCCGCTGTGGCAGAGGTTCCAGAGTCCCCTTCCTGTCCAGGGAATTCCTCAGTTTTGCCTAGTCCAGTGGGGGCTGCTGCAATGCTGACTTGTTCTGCAGCGCCTCATGAGCTCCAATCCAGTGTATTAGATGAGTCTCTGTCCAGTCCAGAGGTAGTTGTGGAGTCCCTATCTGGTTCAGTGCATACATCAGAAGATTTGTCCTGTCTTGTTGGTGCCCCTGAATCTGATTTGTTGTTGACTTTGCTGGAATCAGCGACATCTAAGTCTGATCCTGCATTCTCGTGTAAAAATCCAGTAGTTGCGAAGTCTAGTCATGATGATTTTTTTTTGGCCAGTCCTGGTTTTGGTCCTGTCTTGGCTGACCCTGAGGCTCACAGTTCCTTGACATGCCCAGAGGTTTCTCTTGTGCCGGTGTGCCCAGATGTTCTTTGTGTGCCAGAATGCCCAAGTGTGTTTAAGGTGTTAGCGTGCTCTGATGCTTCCTTAGTGGGAACATGTTCTGATGTTGCCAGTCTGCCTGCATGCCCAGAGATGGTTCTGGTCCCTGAAAGCCCTGATATTGATGTTTGTCCTTGTGGCCCTGACTCGGGAATTGCCCTAGGTTCCATAGGGGTTCTTGATAGTTCTCCATGTGAGCCTAAGGGGCATTCTGACCTATGGGGATCTCTTTGGAGCTTCAAGGTGTTCTGGGAGGTCTCTGAGAAAACTTGTCCTGGTGCCTTGGACTGGTTCAACAGTGGGTTTTGTGTTGGTAAAGACAGTACCGGTGGGCATTGCAAAGGCTTTGGCGTTTCTGAACTGTTCCTGGAAGGCGGTGGGTATCGCTCAGGGAGTTTCGGAGGGCTTTCTTCTGGAAATCATGGTTCTGATGGGTGTCACACTGGGGCTTGTAGTACTGATGGGCATGGTTCTGTAGGTTCTGGTTCTGATGGGTCCAGTCTTGTGGGGACTGATTCTGGAATTCGGTCTTGCCGGGCTGTCCCGGTCATCATGAATTATCAGTCAGACTGTTTTGTTGGAAATTTCAGTTTTGAAAAGCGTCTGGAATCCGCTTTTAAAGGCGGGGGTACTGTAATGATCGCTGCTGCAGCAGCTATTGCTGGAAGTAGTGCTGCAGCTCAGGCAGTTCTGATGTCTTTCCATGCAAGCTGCATAGATTTGTCTGTCTTTCCCTGCTGTCAGCTTGTGACTGATTATCATTCACCTGTGTGGGAATCTGCATGTCTGCTCCCATTGGATGACCTCAGTATAAAGATCTGCTTCCTGCAGGGTTTCCTTGGGTTTTCATAGCTTCAGCTTAAGCCTGTCTTGCTGTCGCTTTAGCCCCCGATCGTGATTCTTGTTAAAGATACTTTGCTGGTCTTTGCATCATATATTGGTTCATTGCCAATATATATGCATACCAGCACGTTTATTATTTTCCTTGTATTTGTGTTACGTTGATATATCAGTGTTGCTGATATATACGTACACGAACTGTTTATTTCCTGTGTTCAGTTAGTCAGTTTTCCAGCACGTTTTGGTAGTTTGCGCGTACCGTGAACACCCGTGCTGAGCTAGTTATCCTGTTCCTGGTCCTGTTTGTGGATTGCGTTCATCTCTGCGAAGAGATAACGAATCCTTCTGAATCCTGTTCTGTTACTGTTTGTGGATTGCGTTCATCTCTGCGAAGAGATAGCGAATCCTTCTGAGTCCTGTTCCCTGTATTACTCCAGTCCTAGTCAGCGTTCCTGCTTATGTCATATATCGGTTCATTGCCGATATATACATATGTTAGTCAGAAGTTACAAATAGTTTCATTGATAGCTGTAATTGTAATACGCTAGGAAAACATACTTATTGTATATTTATCTGTGTTACGTTCATCTATCTTAATCCTGCTATTTTCTGACTGTCCTGTCCTGTCTTTGTGAGGCACGCCATCGCCGCAGCGCATTGGCTGCCTCATTCCAGTCTGTCTGGTTTTGGACGCTTGCTGTCGCTAAGTAGCCGCTAGCTAGCAAGCGTTCATTCTGTCTACCTGTCCTGATCTCCTCAGTTCTGGTTTATGCGTTCAGCGCTACTTTGCGCTGAGACGTTATAACGAAAGCATTGTTTGTGGCTGTCAGATCTGCACCGGCTCTGTGCGCCACAATCTCCTATTGGAGTCAGTCCTCCCCTCCACTATACTAGGGATAGCCTGTTTCCTGGTGCTAGTGTGTGTACCTCCTCCACGCCAGCTCATGCGTTGCATGCTGACTGTGGAGAATACACCACCAAGCCTCACAAGCAGTCTGCTTTGCTAGTTCAATTTCAATGGTAATTTCAATGTTATTTTCTCTCAGCAAACACCTTTGTATGCACTCATTGTACAACTTACGAATAATGTGTCTTTAGTACATCATTCAACCCCTTTTTGAAATGACAATGTTGTGCTAGTTCCCATAGCTCTGCTGCAAAAACAGAATCACTCTCATTCCCTTATTGTTTTCTTTTGTGAAATTTGAATCTTTCAGCTATGAACAAATGATGCAGTTTCTTTTCATTATTTTTTTGTTTTGTTTTGGGTTTTTTTTTGTTTTGTTTTGAAGGTGAATTTAGAGTCTTGGATGACGATTAGGCATGAGTGAGAGATCTTGTATTATTTAAAGAACGGGATTCAAAAAAGCCTGATCACACAAACAATATATTTGTGGATGTGTGTCATGATTCAAACAAAGGAGGTGACTGAGGAGGACCTTAGAGAAAGAGTTCTTGATGTCCATAAAACTGAAAAAAAAAATATTACAAGACCATCTCTAAAATAGTTTAGATTCTGCCAATCAACAGCCTGTGTTCAATGTCAAGACAATTTGTTTCCTACCCATAAGTTGTCAACCACCAAAGATACTGTATATCCAACTGTAAGGCATAATAAAGGTTTACAAAAGAACCGAATGAAACTTTTAAGCAACTGTCTCACATCAGCATATGTTGACATTTGTGAGCCCACCATCAAGAGAACACTAGGCAGTAATGGTGTTTATGGCAGGCTAGCAAGAAGAAAGTCACTTCTCTCCTTCACAAATATTGCTGACATTCAATAGTTTTTAAAGATCCAATGGACAAACCAGAATAATACTGGAAGAATGTTTTGTGGTAAGATAAAGCCAAAATAAAATATTGTGGTTTAAATGAGGAACACTGCCTCTGTATAGATGAATGGTATATAAATTACATTCCTCTGAGAGAAGGACTAATCAACAGCTACCACAACAGTTTAGTTGTGATTATCACTGCACAATGGTTCACACAATAAACTGATAGCACAATTACATTACTTTTGCCACACACATATATGCTATTGGATCCTTTTTTAAATAAATGGTCAAATGTATTTTTGTTTCTTTGTTTAATCATGAAAATGGCCTATGATTTATCTCCAAGGATTAAGCTTCCTATAGAAGCATATTGTGTTTGTGTGTTGGGGGAGAGGAGGTTCAGAGGCTGGAGTGGGCATTATCTCCAGGGTAGGGGGACATCGACATGGTTTGACCTCCATTCAGAGTTCAGATAGAAGTAATCTCAGTAGCTTAGCGATCTGATTTGACAAGTCCTTCTCCAGTGTTGCCCTCTCAGATCTCTTTTCACTGCACGGACTTGTCACGTGACTAGCCATAGGCTTCAATTCGCTAAGACACATTCGGTTAAAATGTCATGTTCTGTAATTTACCTCATGCAGTATTTAAGACTTTTTTTTTCCAAATTCTCTAAGATTTTCACACATGCGGTAATAGTTTAGCAATTTACTGAAAAGCTGCAGGACAATTCACTATGATTTTTACCTCATGTAGTATATCATTCTGTATTTGGTGGATTATGGTAGTGCAGGGAAAATGAATGAAAGATGTGATACAGGTAGCATTTTTTTATTATACTGGCAAGTAAAGTGCAAGTCTAAGCTGCATAAAATTAACATTAAATTAGTATCAGCTCAAAACCATTTGTATCGTATTAATCATTTTCAGTTACTATCTAATAATATTCTGAATTTAGAAGAAAATGTTTTTATTATTAACTTTCTTATTTTCCTAAATAGTTAGATTAGTTTTCACTGCTCTGTTTCCCCCCTTCTGTAACCTTACTGAATAGCTGTTTCTTAGTTACCAACAGCTCCAGACTGCAGATACTGTGAATACTGAACATCTCATTTGGTTTTTACTGCCTGCTCTACCTCACAAGTTGGTAATTTACCTCAGTAGTTGGTAATTTTAGTTGTCCCTGTGATAACAGCCTTAGTGAATTGACAAACCACAAAATGTTTGGTAAAATGAGCTGTTTTCTGCTTTATCGATTGTGATAAGGCTTTATTAATTGAGGCCATAAAGTCATATGGCCATCTAGCAATGAAGGAAGAAGATGTTAGAGAACAATAACCAAAGAGGACTTGCTGGATGAAACAATTATGCTTCTTAGCACCTTTCCTGTTGAGTACTACAGGGATGGTAAGCAGCAGTCACACACTAATGGGCAGGGGCGTAGCAATAGGGGGTGCAGAGGTTGCGACCGCATCGGGGCCCTTGGGCCAGAGGGGCCCCGTAGGGCCCTCCCTGAACTGCAGTATTAGCTCTCTATTGGTCCTGTGCTCATAATAATTACTTTTATAGATACTTTGAATAGTGATAATCATTGACAAACTGTTCCCCATCCCCTTCTTGCACCTCTGACACTGTAGTTGCCATTGGCAAGTTTTGGCGCGCTGTATCAATTGTTATGTATAGAGTGCTTGGGGGGGGCCCCATGTAAAACTTGCATCGGGGCCCAAAGCTCCTATGCTACGCCACTGCTAATGGGAGCACTGAATTGGAGGTGGATGTAATGGTGTGAACTGTACCTACAGTAAGGCCCGGTTCACATTAGCGGTTGCTATCCGGAATCGCCGTGCCGGAGCCGTGCCGGAGCCGGACCGCATGCGGACCGGACGAAACGGACGCACGGCATAGCAATGAAAGTCTATGCGACCGTTCACATGCGTCCGTTTCGTCCGGACCGGAGCCGGACCGGATCCGGACTCCGGCGTCCGTTCCAACATGCGCTATTTTTTGGTCCGGCTGGTCCGGCTGACGTATCCGGACCGGAGCCGGAATGTTGCATCCGGCCAATGGAAACCAATGAGAACCGGAGAGCGCACAACACACTGGCTATAAAAACCGGATGTTATACCACACTTCCTATGCTGACTCTATGGTATGGTGGCCATTTTGGATGGCGACCACATGGCACCAGCGTTCACAGAGTGGAGCAGCAGTGACTTCATGCTGGAGCTGTTTGGCAGCAACATGTCTGACGATATGTCTGATAACGAGGGGGTGAGGCCCTACACATCAGAAGACCTCATCCTACAGGTGCAGCAGGTACCAGCCCTGTGGGACAAGGGGGATGCGGACCACAGCAACATCAAAAAATGCAGAGGCCTGTGGAAAAAAATTGCCAAGCTGTATGTGGAGGACTTTGAGCACTTGAGCAAGAGACAGCAAGGCACAGAGGGTATGTTGACTAGAAGTTTTTGGGGGGGCTTGTGGTTTAGCTTGTGATGTATTCCACTTTTGCTATGGATTTGTGTCACCTACGTGTTGCCCACCCACCCGTGGCCCACCCACCTGTTCCCCACCCACCTGTACCCCACCTGTGATGTATCCCACCCACCTGTGATGTATCCCACCCACCTGTACCCCACCTGTGATGTATCCCACCCACCTGTACCCCACCTGTGATGTATCCCACCCACCTGTGATGTCTCCCACCCACCTGTGATGTCTCCCACCCACCTGTGATGTATCCCACCCACCTGTACCCCACCTGTGATGTATCCCACCCACCTGTACCCCACCTGTGATGTATCCCACCCACCTGTGATGTCTCCCACCCACCTGTGATGTCTCCCACCCACCTGTGATGTCTCCCACCCACCTGTACCCCACCTGTGATGTATCCCACCCACCTGTGATGTCTCCCACCCACCTGTGATGTCTCCCACCCACCTGTGTTGTATCCCACCCACCTGTGATGTATCCCACCCACCTGTACCCCACCTGTGATGTATCCCACCCACCTGTGATGTCTCCCACCCACCTGTGATGTCTCCCACCCACCTGTGATGTCTCCCACCCACCTGTACCCCACCTGTGATGTATCCCACCCACCTGTGATGTCTCCCACCCACCTGTGATGTCTCCCACCCACCTGTGATGTCTCCCACCCACCTGTACCCCACCTGTGATGGATCCCACCCACCTGTGATGTCTCCCACCCACCTGTGATGTCTCCCACCCACCTGTGTTGTATCCCACCCACCTGTGATGTATCCCACCCACCTGTACCCCACCTGTGATGTATCCCACCCACCTGTACCCCACCTGTGATGTATCCCACCCACCTGTGATGTATCCCACCCACCTGTGATGTCTCCCACCCACCTGTGATGTCTCCCACCCACCTGTGATGTCTCCCACCCACCTGTACCCCACCTGTGATGTCTCCCACCCACCTGTGATGTCTCCCACCCACCTGTGTTGTATCCCACCCACCTGTGATGTATCCCACCCACCTGTACCCCACCTGTGATGTATCCCACCCACCTGTACCCCACCTGTGATGTATCCCACCCACCTGTGATGTCTCCCACCCACCTGCGATGTACCCCACCTGTGCACATAAAACATACACAATGACCAATTATTAAACATCAATTTATTGTAAAAAATTAAGACATTTAAAATCACTTAAAAACTTGAAACTCCAAAATAAACACATTTCAACAAAACATATTAAAAACCAAACATTCACCCTCGTCCTGGTGGTGTGGTAAAATAAAGTCTCAGTTGGTCCCTGTTCCGCAGTGACACTACCCTTGGCCTGGTTGCATACCTCCGCAGGGGCATTAGTGGAAGCACATTCGGGGGTTCCGGAGTCTCTCTTTCCTCCTGCCGCACAAAGTTGTGGAGGATGCATGCTGCCTTCACCACGACAACTGCGTTGCCCGGTTTCAGCAGCATGGGCGTGTGGAACACCCTCCACTTTGACACCAGGATCCCAAATGTGCACTCCACCATTCTCCTTGCACGGCTCAACCGAGCATTGAAGTGTAGCTGGCTGGCATCAAGTCCCCTGTCTGGGTACGGACGCATTACATGGTCGGACAGGGCGAAGGCCTCGTCCCCCACAAACACATAGGGGTAGGCCGGTGCCCTTGTCCCAGGCCAGGGTCTGTCACGGGGGAGACGCAGTCTGCCTTCCTCCATCAGCCGGCAAAGGGTCGTACGCTGGAAAATTCCAGAGTCATTGGAACTACCGTACGACCCCATGTCCACGTACACAAACTTGTAGTCCGCATCTGCCACTGCCATTAGAACAATGCTGAAGTATTTTTTATAGTTGAAATAATGGCTGCCACTCCCCACGGGTTTCTGAATCCGGATGTGTTTCCCATCCAGTGCGCCAACACAATTAGGAAACTTGCACTCGGTCCAGAAGCCCTGGGCGATCTCCTCCCATTTCGTGGTGTCCGGCACAGGCATGTATCTGGCCCTCAGTCGCGTCCAAAGGATCCTCGAAGTCCTCACGACGATGCCTGCCACCGTGCTCTTCCCAATACGAAATGTGACATGTAGCGATGTATATGTTTGTCCAGTTGCGATGTACCTACAAGAGAAATAATCGAAATCAATTTTTCATGTCGTTACAGGAGAAAGGTTCAAGACAAGGTGGCGCAATATACGTGATGCATACGTGAAATGGCTACGGAAGAAAAAACTTGCCGAATGAAGTGGCAGTGGCGGGGGAAAGCGACAAAAAGACTACCAATTTGCCAAGCAATTGTCTTTCATCAATGCAAGCCTGGAACCTAGACTGTAAGTACCACTACTGTTGGCAGGAACTGAGAGCTCATTTTAGCAGACAACTACCATGACTTCGGCCATGTATTGCTATAAACTGGCCTCAATTCCCATGGCTAGCGAACTTTTCTCACAAGCTTTATCAAATGTTTGGTAGAAACGGTTGATAAAGTGTTTGCTAGTGTTTGCTAGCTCTGGGAATTGACGCCACTTGCTGTTTGGCACACCAATAAATATTGTTTTTATCTACAGGACTGAAGACAATTTGGAGCAAGAGGAACCGACCCAGGAGGCACGGTTCAGCAGTGAGGAGAGCTTGGTGGATGATGACGTCGCCGATGTAACCTATGTCCCCGAGGAGAGGAGTAGGAGGAGGGAGTCCTTAGCTATCCCAGCTCTCTCCTTTGATGATGACTTGGGAGAAGAGAGCTTGGATGTTGAGGTTGCAGGACCGAGTGTGGATGAAGCTGCACCTCCACAATCGACCGCTATGGAAGCTCCCGGGGAACAAGAACAAAGTGAGGAGCACCGAGAGACTGCAGCACAACCAGCGCGCAGGGCAACCCCGACACAGGCCAGAGGACGGGAAGATGCTGCCACACCACCAGTGAGGACCACCACACCAGTGAGGCGTCGAGGTACCCTCCCCCCAACAAGGAGAGAGACAGAGTCCGAGATGTCCGGGGCTGTCTCCGGACTTCTCGGGATTCTTCAGAGCCACCAAACTCTCATAACCCGGCAGTTGCAAGATGAGGACAGGGGCCATATCATGGAGCAGTACAAGTCCCACATCACTTCACTGCAATGTGAGCTCGACGCTGTACATGGGCACTACAGGGACGAGCTTAAAATGATGCATGAGATGCACAGAGGAGAAATCGACCAACTGCGTGCGCAGCATCATCAGTCGGTGGGCCAGCTGCAGAACATGATGCAGCAAATGCATCAACAAAGCAAGGAACTACTGAAATTGCAGGCACACCCGTGTTTTCACACAGTGATGTCTCTAATACCATATTTGGAAAAGGTGCCTTCCCAAAACTTGATGGCGTGCCATTCCACTTTGCTGGAGGTGATCAAACAGCACATGGACACGCCATTATTGCAACCACCAATTTTTAGACCCCCACAACCAACAGCGGTGCCCACCTGGCAATCATCACAGATGTACACCGGCTACAGAGGCAGTCAATATGGGCCACCGCTGTCAGGGTCCAGCTCATCCACGACCAGCACCCAAGAGAGTCCAGATTTCCAGGCAGCAACTCCCACCTTTTCTAGTAGTGGTGCCGATACAATTTGAAAAAAAAAGTCAAATTGTTCCTGGACATGCTCCTCTGAATACCTCCGATCCTCGGAGGAAGGATACCATCACAGGGCTTTTTAGCCCAACCTTTTCACTGCCCCATCTCCTTCAACCAAGGTTCAGAGGTGTTCAGATGACCATGTCAGGGAACTTTTGGTTTTGCTGGACTTGAACTTTAGGGCCTGGTGTCCCCGAAAGACACTACCTGGGTCACAACCTTGTGCCTGTTGCACTGCACCTGTAGTCCTGCACCTGTGCCTTTGATTCCTCTTGTTCCTTACTTTGTTGTTCCTAATCACTTGCACAAGACCCTTGGAGCCATGGGTGAAGGACACCTACACTGGTCGGTGAGAGGCCTAGCCTTTTCACTGGCCTGTGTCCTTCATCCATGGCTCAGAGGGTCCTGTGCCAGTGGTTAGGTTTTAGAAGCACTAATAATTTAGGGCCTGGTGTCCCCGAAAGACACTACCTGGGTCACAACCTTGTGCCTGTTGCACTGCACCTGTAGTCCTGCACCTGTGCCTTTGATTCCTCTTGTTCCTTACTTTGTTGTTCCTAATCACTTGCACAAGACCCTTGGAGCCATGGGTGAAGGATACCTTCACTGGTCGGTGAGAGGCCTAGCCTTTTCACTGGCCTGTGTCCTTCATCCATGGCTCAGAGGGTCCTGTGCCAGTGGTTAGGTTTTTGAAGCACTTCAATTTTAGGGCCTGGTGTCCCCGAAAGACACTACCTGGGTCACAACCTTGTGCCTGTTGCACTGCACCTGTAGTCATGCACCTCTGCCATCGGTTCCTCTTGCTCCTTACTTTGTTGTTCCTAATCACTTGCACAAGACCCTTGGAGCCATGGTCGGTGAGAGGCCTAGCCTTTTCACTGGCCTGTGTCCTTCATCCATGGCTCAGAGGGTCCTGTGCCAGTGGTTAGGTTTTAGAAGCACTAATAATTTAGGGCCTGGTGTCCCCGAAAGACACTACCTGTAGTCCTGCTCCTCTGCCATCGGTTCCTCTTGCTCCTCACTTTGTTCTTGTTCCTAATCACTTGCACAAGACCCTTGGAGCCATGGATGAAGGACACCTTGACTGGTCGGTGAGAGGCCTAGCCTTTTCACTGACCTGTGTCCTTCATCCATGGCTCAGAGGGTCATGTGCCAGTGTTTAGGTTTTTAAAGCACTTCAATTTTAGGGCCTGGTGTCCCCGAAAGACACTACCTGGGTCACAACCTTGTGCCTGTTGCACTGCACCTGTAGTCCTGCTCCTCTGCCATCGGTTCCTCTTGCTCCTCACTTTGTTCTTGTTCCTAATCACTTGCACAAGACCCTTGGAGCCATGGATGAAGGACACCTTGACTGGTCGGTGAGAGGCCTAGCCTTTTCACTGACCTGTGTCCTTCATCCATGGCTCAGAGGGTCATGTGCCAGTGGTTAGGTTTTTGAAGCACTTCAATTTTAGGGCCTGGTGTCCCCGAAAGACACTACCTGGGTCACAACCTTGTGCCTGTTGCACTGCACCTGTAGTCATGCACCTCTGCCATCGGTTCCTCTTGCTCCTCACTTTGTTCTTGTTCCTAACCACTTGCACAAGACCCTTGAAACCATGGATGAAGGACACCTACACTGGTCGGTGAGAGGCCTAGCCTTTTCACTGACCTGTGTCCTTCATCCATGGCTCAGAGGGTCATGTGCCAGTGGTTAGGTTTTTGAAGCACTTCAATTTTAGGGCCTGGTGTCCCCGAAAGACACTACCTGGGTCACAACCTTGTGCCTGTTGCACTGCACCTGTAGTCATGCACCTCTGCCATCGGTTCCTCTTGCTCCTCACTTTGTTCTTGTTCCTAACCACTTGCACAAGACCCTTGAAAACATGGATGAAGGACACCTACACTGGTCGGTGAGAGGCCTAGCCTTTTCACTGACCTGTGTCCTTCATCCATGGCTCAGAGGGTCCTGTGCCAGTGGTTAGGTTTTTTAAGCACTTCAATTTACTAGGGCCTGGTGTCCCCGAAAGACACTACCTGGGTCACAACCTTGTGCCTGTTGCACTGCACCTGTAGTCATGCACCTCTGCCATCGGTTCCTCTTGCTCCTCACTTTGTTCTTGTTCTTAACCACTTGCACAAGACCCTTGAAACCATGGATGAAGGACACCTACACTGGTCGGTGAGAGGCCTAGCCTTTTCACTGACCTGTGTCCTTCATCCATGGCTCAGAGGGTCCTGTGCCAGTGGTTAGGTTTTTTAAGCACTTCAATTTATTAGGGCCTGGTGTCCCCGAAAGACACTACCTGGGTCACAACCTTGTGCCTGTTGCACTGCACCTGTAGTCATGCACCTCTGCCATCGGTTCCTCTTGCTCCTCACTTTGTTCTTGTTCCTAACCACTTGCACAAGACCCTTGAAACCATGGATGAAGGACACCTACACTGGTCGGTGAGAGGCCTAGCCTTTTCACTGACCTGTGTCCTTCATCCATGGCTCAGAGGGTCCTGTGCCAGTGGTTAGGTTTTTTAAGCACTTCAATTTTAGGGCCTGGTGTCCCTGAAAGACACTACCTGGGTCACAACCTTGTGCCTGTTGCACTGCACCTGTAGTCATGCACCTCTGCCATCGGTTCCTCTTGCTCCTCACTTTGTTCTTATTCCTAACCACTTGCACAAGACCCTTGAAACCATGGATGAAGGACACCTACACTGGTCGGTGAGAGGCCTAGCCTTTTCACTGACCTGTGTCCTTCATCCATGGCTCAGAGGGTCCTGTGCCAGTGGTTAGGTTTTTTAAGCACTTCAATTTATTAGGGCCTGGTGTCCCCGAAAGACACTTGGGCAGCTATGCCCTGCAACTCTTCCAGCACAAAGTTGGTGGTTGGTGTTCCTTAAAACTGACCGGGCTATACCATAGATATGTTATTTTTTTGTCTTCCATGTTGGAAGAATGTTTCCATGTTGGAAAGTGGTTGTTTGTGCAATAAAAAAATTTGTTTTTACATACCTCAGTGTGATGAGTAGTTCTTGTGGTGTGACTGCTCTCCTGAACGTGGTATCCTTCTTCCTAAGGTCATCCTTCACCATCTCCAAAAGGGTATCAAACCTGTCAGGAGATGGAAAGGAAGAAGCTGTAAAGTATGTTGTGGGACAAGGTGTTGGGTGGAGGATGGGGGAGGTGTGTTTACAGAGGTTTGGGAGTGTTGTGGAGGGTGGGGGTGTAGTGTATAGCTAGGTATACAGGGGTGTGGGGGTCAGGGTGGTGTGTTTAGCTAGGTATACAGGGATGAGGTGTTGTGGGGGTGAGGGTGGGGTGTTTAGGAATGGTGGGGGTTGGTGTATTTAGGCCTAGATACTTACAGGGGAATAGACATCCGAGTGTAGCTGTAGAACTTCTGTGGGTGTCGTCTGAGGTCCCGGTAGAGGGCCTGGAACTCTCCCTTCCTCTGCCTCCTGGCTAGTAGAGGGTGCACCCACCATCTCCTGCGAGGAGCACGCCTTCTCCCCACATAGTAGTAGGTAAACAACAGGAAGGAGAGAATTCCCAGGTAATAAGCGTAAAAAATGACTGGATCCATGGTCCCAACTGCTGTCTCTGTATCCAAGGATGGTCTCCACACGTCCAGCTGTCTCCAACAATGACCCCAGAGCTTCTGCTGACCTCCCAGAACCCCAGGTATTTATACAGGTTGTTATCTCTTTAAGAATCCGGATCCGGACCGCAACCGTGTTCATACCGCACGGAAACCGTATGCAACCGGACCAGATCCGGACCGGATCCGGACAGGAACCGTACGGTTCAGGTCCGATCCGGCTCCGGTGCGGTCCGGACATCCGGTGCGGTTTTTGCAAAACCGCAAGTGTGAACGGGGCCTAAGGTACCTGAAATATGATTAATAGTAGCCTACTCCCACTGAACTACAGATGCATCCCAGAAGCTCCACAGAATAGACTACAGTATATAATGACCATTATACACCATTTGAAAACCTAATTCCATGAACTGCGGTTACAGTGACGTTATTACTGGATATAACTTTGATTGGTGATAATTAGGCTGACTGGACGATAAGAACGTGCAGAACATTTTTTTAAGTAGGCTTTATACATTATGTTTTTAAACCATCCTTCTTCATTCATGAACTGTGAACCTACAAAATTATGCCTCTGAAGAAGTGACCTTGTTATGGGTTGTGAAACGCACCTTAGGCAATTTATGTGATAAACGTGTATTAAGGACTTTTTATGCTATGTAATATAGGACAATTAATTGATTTTGTAATTAAAAGTTATATTTTATGTTTAAACTGATACTACTAGGCCTTGAAACCCTAATTTTGTATTTTTTTGCTATTTATTTTTCCTATTGTATATTGGTAATAATTAGTCATAAGTGATGGGTAGTTACTTTTATGTTGACACAAAGAATGTAGAAATATGAGTGGACTTGCTTCCTGCATCTGAGCTAAGAATAAAATCAGTTCTAAATGTTTACAAAGTTAGATATCGCTGCTTTAAAGGAATAGTGATTGCAACAGTTAGTTTAATTTTGTGTTTTTATATTTTACAATCTAATTTCCAAGAAGTTGACAAAATATATCTGTATTCATTTGTGCTTTGCTGCCTCTCACTCTATGTATAGTCGTATCCCTTCTATTGGCATACGTCCTTTATACATTAAATATTATAGAAACCTAATATCTCCAAAGCTGAAAAGAGGAATTTGGCAATGTTGCTTGACTGGGAACTATTTAATCACTATATTCATACTGAAATAAAAGGAAAAGACTCAGATTACAGGGATCTAGTAGCTGTGTTTTGAGAAGTGACTAATAATTGCACTTGAAAGAAGAATCACTGTTGGCAGAATATGCATTTTATTTGCAATTAATATGTCTGGTAATTCCTATTTACCAAGCCAGTCTTGCTGAGATCACCCAGAAAAGACACCTATCTAGCTGGAATGTTTTGTAGATACCTGTGAGAAAGCTACAACTAGTATGAATCACTGTAACTGTAAGAAAGGGAATGATGTATGAAGACACTATGGTGCATGGGCGTAACAATTGCCCTGCAACCCCTATAATTGCACGGGCACTCAGGGGTTTTGGGGCCCCTACTCCACCCATCTGCATGTAGAGTGGTGCAGGGAGCAATATATTTACCTGCTTCTAGCACTGTGGATCTCAGTACATCACAGCAGCAACTCTCTCTGCTGCCATTCACTGAGCTCCCAATCAGATGACTTGCATCTGACATGTGATAGGGAGCCGGTGAATGGCAGCAAAGCAGCAAAGAGAGTGTGCTGTGATTCACAGAGGAGACCCATAGCACTGGAAGCAGGTAATATTATACGCACTACCTGTTCCAGTGCTGCAGAGGTCTTCCATGCATCACAGCACACTCTCTCTGCTGCAATTCACTGGCTCCATATCACATGACCAATGCAAGTCATGTGATCGGGAGCTCAGCAAATGGCAGCAGAGAGTTGCTGTAATGTTTGGAGATCCATGGTGCTGGAAGTAGGTAAATATAATGCTCCCTGCCTTACTCTGCATGGTGGAAGGGGGTGGCAGGGATGTTTGTTTACTGGCTGCCTGCCTGTCCCCTGGGGGGTGGTATTTACCTACGTGGGCCCATGCAATCTTTTTTTTGCAGGCGGGCCCCATACATGGTAGTTACGCCCCTGTGGTGCATATTCACTAAACTTCAGTAATCAAAATAATGTGCCCAAATTTCAATGCACAATGAGAAGAATGTATAGCATGAAATGTATTGCATTCTGCATACAGTTTGCATGTCATTTGAATTATTTTGCATCTCATTAATCATCTTTTGTGTCTACAGTGGGTAGAATTAACCCTATATCTTGCCTTGGTTGTAACAAACCTATTGCAGAAATTTGAGTCACATGACATTTGTCTGACCAGAAATGACTCTTCAAATGTGTTTTATTGCTGCGTCTGCTCCTATTGGAGTGTCTAAAGGTGCCCACTAATAGTACAATTTTCAGCGAAGAATTGTCCGAGAAAACAGATAAATGCGATCAAATTGGCAGAAAATAAACCTCATTGATGTCCTAAATCGACTGCAAATGATTCTAAGGGTGATCTTCAACTATAATTTGGTCGATCATAAAAAACAGTTGTTATAATTGGTTGTGATAGATAGGAACAACAGATTAGTTACTTAACCCCCCCCCCCCCCCCCCTTAAGGACCAGAGGCTGCTGGTACGCTAAAACGCAGCATCCAGACAAATCACCACAATAATCCGTCGCTCCCGCCGGTCACGCCACTCTGTCCCCGCCGCAGGCTGCTCTCTCTGCCATCTCTATGACGGCAGAGCGCTGTGCGCCGGTCAGGAGCCGCTTTCATTGGCTCCTGACCCTGTCACTCCATGTAAGCCAATGGGATTGGCTTATAGTAATTACAGGGCCAGGAGCCAATGAAAACGGCTCCTGCCCTGCTCACAGTGCTCTGCCGTCATAGAGGCGGCAGGGCAGCACATTGCGGCGGGGACAGAGCGGCGAGAGCGGTGGGAACGGGTGGGGACGCGCAGTGAATGGGACGTAAAGTTTGCGTCCGGTCAGAACCGCAGCGCCACCCACCCACCGTAGATTTAAACTGCGTCGGTCCGCATTAGGTTAATAATTGATGTAATACAACATTTTGTTTCTGATCATTTATCTGATCACTCAGTCGATTCATTCTCTGGGGCAGGCTCTCTAAGGGTAACAAAGACAACAAAAACATCTGCCAAAAAAGGTCAGGGACCATGGGCCAGCGTCTGAGAGCGCAAGGGACACATCAGCTGCAAGGGGCTGGAGGAAGCCCGGGTATGTAGATCTAAGGTAGCATAAAATGACTCATGATTTCTTTAAAGGTATAACTTGGGCTTTAATAAGTGCAGGGAGGACAAATCATTTGATAGTTCATCTCAACATACAGTGGTTTCTTTTTTGGTTACCATACAGCTAGACTGATAATAAATCTCAGTACCAGGTTAAGCAGCGCTGCTGCTCTGTGAAAATAACAATGAGTCATGGAAATTACATTGAAAATCAGTCATATGTTTAGATATGCCATCTCACATATTCTATAAATGAACTGAATGCTTCAATAGATAGTAAGTACTGCAGGCTGTATGACGAGAATAAATCAGCTTGAAGTGAGCACATTATTATCAAACCCTAACATGGATAAAGAGCTTTTTATATTCTGAGAACATCTTTGTAGTTATAAAATGCATGGAAGCTGAGCTCTATGAAAGCAACATTCATTTTAGTTTTAAACACTAAACTCAATTTTACTTTCTTAAAACAGAAAGAATTTGTAAATATTCATAATCCATTTTTTCAGGTCAGTTAGCTGACCAGAGTCCTGGTGGCGATCTCCTGCCATTGATCTCCTCACCACTGCAAACTTCTGCCAGTGATCGTAGCTTGGGTCTCAACCAGGTACAAGTCTATTTTGCTGCATTCTGTTTATTTTCTCCACACTAAGGACATATATTTAAACTTAAAGCAGAGATACCGAGAGCCCAGTATAGTGTAGTATGTATTGGATCAAAGGTGAAAAATTGACAAGTAAGTATTATACTCACAAACGTGGGTTACCACCAAGGCAACCACTGTATAGGCAGGTGGGGAGATTAGACCTGTCCCCACTCAGGATTAAGATGTCGCTCTCTGAAGAAGAAGAAAAAGGGTTTATCACCCTTCCACCGAGGGTGGAAATCTTGATAAGTGAAAGTACAGAGGCGCCAAAAGGATAAAAAACGATAAAATGTTTAAAATATTCAGGTGGTGCCAAGCGTGTCTCAGACCTACAGTTGTATGATACTCCCGTTGTTTAATGCCTGATGAAGCGGGATTGTGCCCGTGAAACGCGTTGCTGTTATTGTTCGTGGAGTATGTAAATAAATTGCCTTTTTGTTACTTACGACAGTATCAAGTCTGTTTCTGAGTGGTCGGTCCACCGCCGCCACCTGAATTATTTATCCTTTTGGCGCCTCTGTACTTTCACTTATATATTTAAACTTAGTTTTCCTTCTATTCAATCACACTATTTAGTCCATTCTTAGGTTTGCAGCATGTTCGGAAGCTGCAGCTTGCTCAACCACATCGGCTTGGTTGGGCCATTAGTGTGCAACAGGAAGTTGGTTATGTGTGCACAAGCAGTGGCGTAGCTAAGGAGCTGTGGGCCCCGATGCAAGTTTTACAATGGGCCCCCCCCCCAAGCACTTCATACATAGCAATTGATACGGCACACCAAAACCTGCCAACGGCAACTACAGAGTCAGAGGTGCAAGAAGGGGATGGGAAACAGTTTGTTAATGATTACCACTATTCAAAGTATCTATAGAAGTGATTATTATGAGCACAGGACCAATAGAGAGCTAATACTGTAGTTGAGGGAGGGCCCTTCAGGGCCCCTCTGGCCCAAGGGCCCCGATGCGGTCGCTACCGCTGCACCCCCTAGTGCTACGCCCCTGTGCACAAGGCATGGATGCACATTCCTGTCTCGCATTACTGGTGGTGTGCATGTGCCTTAATTTACCATGTTTGCAGCACGATACCTGTGCCAGCCTCTCCACAGGCAATAACGCCCCTGGCCACACTATTTAAGGCTAAGCCATTGTTAGACAGTAGGGTGCTGCTGTTTCTTTTGCAGCTTGTGCATAGTCCTCACCAGTCTTTTCTTGTCTTTGCCAGTTTGATTACCTGTTGCGACTCAGCTAGCTTTTGACCTTGATTATTGGTATCCTCTTGTCCAGACCTCAGCTTGTTTAACCGGTAATCCTACTTGAAATCCTACTGAATTCCCTGATCCCTGCTTGTTATACAACTTTGCTACCTGCCAGCAGTCATGAACTTTGATCTGTACTTGACTACTCTTCCGCCAGATCACCGGTTTGCTCCGCTTGCCATCTCTTAGAGAGTCTGCTCTTTCTATCACCAGTGGGGCAGTCCCAGAGGCCACGAACTGGTAGCTACTAGGCAGCAAAGTAGTCTGTTGTACACTAGAGGTGGCACTGGCAGCCAATCATCCCTTGCAGGGTGCTCTGGTGAAGGCCCATAGCTACTTTAGACTCTGCACCCTGGGAAAGCCCACACCTACCGCTGGTGCCAGGATCAACAGTTTTCCTGAATTATAACAGTTTATTTGCAATTGTGGAGGGAATAAGACATCATGGGATGTCAATCAGGATTTTTCTGATTGGTTCACATTGACGTGTATATTTTTATGTATAGTGAGCATAGGACCCCCTAGAGCAGGGCTTTTCAACCCTGTCCTCAAGGACCACCAACAGTGCATGTTTTGCAGAAAACCACAAACATTCACAGGTGATGTAATTAGTGTCTCAGCAGAGCTGATTATTAACTATCTCTGTGGATTTCCACAAAAAACGCACTGTTGGTGGTACTTGAGGACAGAGTTGAAAAGCTCTGCCCTAGAGGATGTTGGGCTCTTAGGCCACCTCATGAGGTTTCTTTCTAATAGTTTGGCCAGTGGCCTGCTGGAGGTCATTTTGTAGGACACTGGCACTGGCACTGCTCATCCTATTCCTGTGTGCCCAAAGGAGTAGATACTGGTCCTGCAGATCGGTTAAGGGCCTTCTACAGCTCTGTCCAGCTATCCTAGAGTACCTGCCTTTCTCTTTGAATCTTCGTCATGCACTTGAGACTTTGCTGGGAGACACTGCAATCCTTGTGGCAATGGCAATCATGAAGGAGATGGACCACCTTTGCAACCTCCGTACGACTCAGGTATGATCTCATACTATCAGTAGCAACAATGACTATTGCCAAAACAGTCAGAAAAATTGAGAAGAAAAAAATGTTAGTGGCCTCCACCTCTTAAATCTTTCTTATTTTTGTTGTTGTCTCATTGTTGCCTCTCTAGTGCACCCATTGTTAAATCCATTGCCATCATTTCAACACCAAAGCAGCTGGAACTGATTAACATTCCTATCTGCTACTTAACCGGCCAGATTAATATTCCAAAAGCTTTAGTGACCTGATCACTAATCAACAAAAAAGCAATCCATGATCTACATATCATGACAAATGAACACCAATGAGATAAAAAAATGGTAATTTATTCAAGGACATATCCCAAAGTCAATAAAAACAACCATACTGCCAAAGTGGCACAGAGGTAAAGGGATTCAAAATATATAAACATGTACACATGTAATAATATTATAGGCTCAGACAGGTAAGTATGCCCAAACTGCAATTAAATCCTAAAAGTAACAATATACCTGCGGAATACAATAATGGACAGACGATTGCAACAAAGAGTATATGGGTCTAAGAAAAAAGAGCCGCCTTACAGACTGTAGCAATGTTACCCCCTGGTCCAAATGGCAGTGTGGACATTACATGTATCGCACCCTCCTAGGTGCTTCCATCTCCGAAGAAGCACCTAGGAGGGTATATATATATATATATATATATATATACACACAGTGGGATGCGAAAGTTTGGGCAACATTGTTAATCGTCATGATTTGATTTATGAATCCAGGGTTTGTATTGAGCGAGACTAGCTGGTGTCATGTAGGCTGCTCCTAGGGCTTACATTCGGGTGAGGTCTTATATTTCAAGCATGCTAGGAATTCCTTCTAGGGCTTATTCTTAGGGGATGTCTTACTTTAGGGGAAACACAGTGTATATATATATATATATATATATATATATATATATATATATATATATATATATATATAATGATAAAAGAGCGTTAACTTCATGTCACGAAACCTTAATTCCAAACTGTAAATGAAACAAACTTTGGGTGAAATGACCCCTTGGCCCAAATGCAATTAATTTTTTCCTTCTGAGTTTTCTCCTAGGAGATAATTCTTCACCTTCTCTTTAAAATAGTTTTTCAGCACTTCGTAATTGAAAAAGTACCAAAAAGTAGGTGAAACAGTAGTCTCAAAATTATTTTGAGTCATTTCTTGCTTGCTGGTGGTTTAAAAGGCATATTGACAAGGTGTGAAAATATCACACAGGAGCGAAGTTAATTGCATATGGGCCTTTATATCTTAACGCATTTGGAAAATATATATATGTTTTTTCAGTCTGACTCAATACAGAAGCAATTTTTTACAAGAATAATTTCAAACAAAGATATTGCAGTCAGACCTGTTTGTCAGGGACACCTGATCTCCTGGGAAAATCGTTTGTTTCAAGTGAAATGATTGTGAACAAACATTGCAAAATAAATTATGCAGTTGAGCTGTGATGCTCACCCAAAGGGGTCTTCACATAAAATAAACACGGCAGGTACAGACATGAACAGGCCTCATACGAAACTAAATAAATAAAAATCAAAGTATGCATTCAGCAAGATTCAGAACTACTTCTATCCCATGTGTTTCACCAAATCACTATTTAATTATATCATGTCATTATAAATACACTGAATATATGTCACAGACAATCTCATGACATGAGAGTTAAAAAAAATCACACTCCTTCGCCATATAAACTTAAAAGAGAGCTCCAAGGACTGTCATTGGATTGAGAGATGACTTAGAATAGCGAATACCTTCCAGGTGATTTAGGGATACCATGAACTGTCTGGATATTCCTTAGTACTGGTCCAAGCCCTACCCCATAGAGAGATATCAATCCATACCATGCACTGATGAAGACCAAAAAGTCAGAAACAGGCTGGATGTATGTTAGATCGGTGTGACTCTGTAAAAGTGTAAATTATTACTGATTTTTACTGATATATGTAATTACTGATATTTTACTACAGCTTAACCTAACACTAATCCCACACGGAGGCCTCCCTTACCGATATCTAACCTTAACTGCCCTCCCCCATGCCTACCACTTAAAAATAGCCCCCGTCCCCGGGTAACCTTAACCATCCCCCCATGCCTTAACCTTAAAATGTCTGAATGTGTAAAGGTGTGAACAGATGTCTTTACAGTTGGGCTATGAGTAAGGACCAGTGGCATAGGGCCTGAGGTCGCAGCAGTCGCACGTGCGACCGGGCCTGCCTCCTGAAGCCTTGAGGGGGGGCCCGGCCCCCCCACCTGTGTGCGTGTACTGAGTGAGGCGGCACTTTAACTTACTACTAATTAATGCGGCAGCGGCTCCCAGAGACTGTCTCCAGACAGACTCCTCCTCCTGAGTCTCCTTCGTCTCACAGACCGCAGTGGATGCTTCAGAGTGACTGTCTGATTACATTTGTGACTATCAGTCACTCAGTCACTCTGGCGCCGCCTCTCCTCCACGGCCACCGGCTGACTTAGTGGCTCGCATGAGGTCACTCACTCCTCTCCTTCTGCACCGCCCCCTCCAGGCTCCAGTTGGCCCTTCACTGATCTCTGGCTGGCCTGGCTCCTCCCATCTTCCTCGAGTGAGCAGAAACAGCCAGAGTCAGTGTGTGGAAGTCTGTGGTAGACGTGCTTGCTTGCCGCCCAGACAGTGCCCATAACGTGCCTGCAATTCTTCTGCCAAGACTGCCATAGTACAAGCAGTAAGCAGCCAAGTATTGGGGGTTCCAATAGAGATATAGAGCCAGCTAGTGGACTTCCCCCAGATAGTAGTTTCCCCAGGGACCTGGAGCCGGCTTGTGAATCCCCAAGTCTGACACCCAGTTTCCCAGTGAATAGTGGTCCCCTGGGGCCCCTGCATTGTATTTGCAGTGGAACAAACCTACCTGTTTGGCTGGCACCCTCCTCCATCAGCCTGTGTACTTTCACCTTCATCCTTGTGGGTGCCTCTTCTCTGTTATCCCCGCAGCATGTTATGTGTCACAGAGAAGAGGCACCTGCGAGGGTGAAGGCAGAAGCACACAGGCAGACAGAGGCATGCGCAGGCCAGACAGGTGGATTTACTCCAGTATGGATACTCTGCAGGGACAGCAGAGACCACTAATAAGGAGGTCGTCAGACATGGTAGGTCTGCCAGCTGGCTCTGTGTCCCTGGGGGAACACCCGTTATAGTAAACTCAGGTATAGTAAACGTTAGGGTATTGTAAACTATGTGTCTGAGGTCCTAGCCAAGTGCCATAATAAGCATTTATTTTATTTTTATTTAAGTATTTATGTAGCACTGACATATTACGCAGTGCTGTACAGAGTATGTTGTCTTGTCACCTAACTGTCCCTCAGAGGGGCTCACAATCTAATCCCTACCATAGTAATTTGTCTATGTATGTAACATGTAGTGTATGTATCATAGTCTAGGGCCAATTTTTGGGGGAAGCCAATTAACTTATCTGTATGTTTTTGGGATGTGGGAGGAAAACGGAGTGCCCGGAGGAAACCCACACAGACACAGGGAGAACATACAAACTCCTTGCAGATAGTGCCCTGGCTGGGATTCAAACTGGGGACCGAGCGCCGCAAGGCAAGAGCGCTAACCACTGCGCCATAAGAATAAGGGACTAATGCCTGGTATAGAAAACCCTGATGTAACAGAACTTCTGTTATCAGGGATGTAGAAATAGGGGGTGGAGAGGTAGTGACCGCATCAGGGCCCTTGGGCCAGAGGGGCCCAAAGGGCCTTCCCTCAACTACAGTATTAGCTCTCTATTGATCCTGTGCTCATTATAATTACTTTTATAGATACTTTGAATAGTGGTAATCATTATCTAGCTGTTCCCCATCCCCTTCTTGCACCTCTGACATTGTAGTTGCCATTGGCAGGTTTTGGTGCACCGTATCAATTGTTATGTATAGAGTGCTTGGGGGGCCCCAATGTCAAACTTGCATCGGGGCCCACAGCTCCTTAGCTACGCCACTTGTAAGGACATTGCCGTCCGAAACATGTCAGCCTTTTTATCCTGTCTTACTTATTTTGTGTTACCAAATAAAATGTTTGGATGTCACCTGTCGGAGAGTGCGGATATGGCTTTCCTTCTCATGTAATGCTGCTTGATTCCAGCACCTCAGGACAGGGTGAGAGAGTTTAGCGGTGTTTCTCCAATCCTACCTTTTACTCTGCATAGTAAAAGGAGGAGGTAAATAATGGGAACCTCCCAAAACTGCTTCTTAGGGGACATATGATGGACACCTAATGATTTCATATAACAGGGGGGAGGGGGGACATTGGGCCTTGAAAGCCGGCTCAGTGGCCTTGCAGGTGATTTGATTGAAAGGGGGTGTTAACCCCCCCCCCCCGCCCCCCAGTTACTTTTGCCCCAGTTTGTTTGATCTCATTTAGCCCCTTATACCTTAAAGGTGGTTCTCCCTAGCCAACTGATCAACTCACATGTTTGAATGAGTCTAGAAATAACATATATAGCAGATTTTTTAATTATGGCTGCAGGAACAAACGAGATATCTTAGGACATAATTGACTACCTAAAAGAAATAATAGAATACCTGACAGACAAGTCACACTCATTTTCTGTATAAACTTAACAGAGAGCTCCAGGAAGAGCCAGTGGATTGATGACTGACTAGGAATAGCATATGTAATGTATACCTTTTACAATTTTTGTCCTTCAAGGTATCAGCTGTGAAAATTTCTAAACACTCTCTCTAGCCAAGCAATTAACTCAAATGTTTGAATGAGTCTAGCAATAATAGAACATAAACAGTATAGCAGATTATTTGAATTACAGCTGCAAGAACAAATGATTTATCTTAAAATATAATAGAATACCAAACAGAAATAGCTAATTAATTATTCACTGATATCAAAAAGTATACTTACCTTCTGATTTTTGCCGCAAAAATACTCGTATGTGAAATTTGCGCTCATCACTAATCAACACATACAGTAGATTACAAAACGTACACTGTGTTAAAAGAAATTTTTAAAAACACATTGACACTCCCTCAAATACTACCTTCACCATGAGGTTGAATTCTATAGGCAGCACAATAGTACCTGGATTTGTCCATAATAATATTGCACCAAATAATATATAAAATGATTCAAAGATTATCCAAATAATAAGGAGTATATTTTTTCCCTTTGAATATAAGTCTAATTTAGGGGTGTCAAACTCAATCACATAAAATGCCATACTCTAAAACAAATAGTTACATAGTTATTTGGATTGAAACAAGACATACGTCCATTGAGATCAACCAGAAAATAAAGTGTAACAACAGCCTGCTCCCTCAGATATCCCTGTTGATCCAGAGGAACACAAAAAACCCTTACAAGGCATAGTCCAATTAGCCCCAAAAGGGAAAAAAAATTCCTTCCCGACTCCACATGGCAACCAGATAAAATCCCTGGATTAACACCACCAAGTACCTAGTAATTATAGTCATGGATGTCTTTTAACGCAAGGAAAGCATCTAAGCCCCCTTTAAACGCAAATATAGAATTTGCCATAACTATTTCCTGTGGCAATGCATTCCACATTCCACAGTCTAAATTGTGGTTGGCTAAATTGTTTATTACAATTTACTGTGAGGGCGGGAAAGTGGGTGGAACTCCTAAGGGTACCTATACATGTGGAGGACAATACCTGAATATGTGCTATCATCTGCAGTAAAAGAAAGGAGGAAATGCAGAGCGCCAACCTGCGCTGTATAATTTATTTCTTGAATGTGCAAACAGCAAACTAGAAGTTACATTTGTATTGTTGGATGTCCAGGCAGGTAGGTTATATACATGCGTGTATACTTCTCCCCAGCTGTATATGACCAATGACAATGGGAGGTGCATGCCAGTGCCACGTCAGTTACTAAATACAGGTCACTGGTAAAGTGGCTAACTGCTGCTTTAAAACATGAGCTTTTAATATGCACCTCCAATATCCACATTCAATGGATCCCTTACAGTTACGTAATGTTTGCTGTCAAGATTTATAGACTTACAGTATAATCAATGTGCAGACGTGCCAGCACCCATGATTGTCCGCAAGGTCCTGTGCATCCCTCTAACAAGATGTTCCATAGCTGACCGTTACTGATGTGGTGATGTCACCTTGAAGTGCCAGATGCCTCTTTGTACCTCTGTAGATCACAGCAGAGCATGTTTTATCGATGTCAGCTCGTGTTTTGTATCTTAGCAGTTTTGTAAATGAGCAAGCCATTCATTGTGATCACACGTCTACTGATTACTATCAGCTGGCATAACACTAAATCCTAAAATGAACAATTATGAAGAATGAAGTTACGCTTCTGTACAGACACCACAGTGATCTTAAGCAACCACGTCTGTGACTTTAGCACTTGGACTACTGTATTGAACAAACAGATGTGACCAGGAAACCTGTACATATGTTCTTTGCCCAGAGGGAATAGTACAGATGCAGTCCAGTATTTATATCCAGCACCATTTGAATTTATTATTCCCCTTTGATATTATCTGCTGCCCACATCTACAAAAATGTGAAGAGACATAGGAATATGCTATGATTTACAAGTGAAGCACAACATGCACAATTCGGGCTATTGTACTGAAGGAACATATTATGGCCTGATATGGACAACTGTTCCAAAATGAGTCTGAACATCTGAAAAGGGTCTTGGGGGCTAACAGCTTATATTACTAACAGACATCTAAGTAAGCAAAACACACACACACACACACACACGCACACGCGCACGCACGCACGCACGCACACACACCTGTGAAAACACATACCAGGTCTAGTCCAGAAAACCTAGACTAGAGGTTTTTTTTGTTTGTTTTTTTTTGTTTTTTTACTTTAATTTTTTTTTGTTTTAAATTTTACTTGACAAAGAGGTTCTGCGGTATTAATCTGGTTACTTAAAGGACAACTGTAAGAGAGGGATATGGAGGCAGCCATATTTGTTTCCTTTTAAACAATACCGGTTGCCTGGCTGTCCTGCTGGTCTATTTGACTGCAGTAGTGTCTGAATAACACCAGAAAAAAGCATGCAGATAATGTTGTCATATCGGACAATAATGTCAGAAACACCTGATCTGCTGCATGCTTGTTCAGGGTCTATGTATAAATGTATTAGAGGCAGAGGATCAGCAGGATAGCCAGTTACAGTTGTCCTTTAAAAAACAAAGGGGGTTGTTAACCAGTTTCAGCTATTTGGTGTGAATAAAATTAACAACAAGAACAGCGGGGGGAGGCAACAATACAACAATAAGACAACAATTAAAAAGGAATGGTTTAAGAGGCAGCAGCCAATGACATTTCCTCCTCCTCATATTTTCTATTTCACTGATACTTAATATGCAAAATCGACAGCTGTATTCATCGAAAACATGATCGAACATGTTAAAAAATAATCTAATCGATGGAATCGATGCCGCGAATCGCGCCGCAAAACGTATTTGTGTATACAGCATAGGAGAGCTGGACAGGGCTGTAGCAGGTCTTTAACCCATCGGCAGGAACAGTATCTGCTGTGATTATCTCTGACCAAACAATCAGAAACAGACCTTATGATGGTGGCCTGAGGGCCCCACATTCTCTTGTGTGCCCTGTGCTCACTGCCTGACACCATGGACCTCGACTGGTATTTGCCATTGAATGCAGGATTAGCAGGTCTGACACTGGCACCCTGGGCTTTTCACAAATGACAGCAGATTTACCCTGAGCACGTGTGAAAGTATCTGGAGAAGCTGTGAAAAATTCTATACAGCTTGTGTTATCATTCAACATGACTGGTTTAGTGGTGGGTCAGTGATAGAGATGGCCCGAACGGTTCCAGGTGAACTTCTGGGGTTCGCGATCGTGGAGAACCGCAAACTTTTCTGGAAGTTCGATTTGCCCCCATAGTGCATCATTAGGGTCAATTTTGACCCTCTACATCACAGTCAGGCAGCAGGCACATTGTAGCCAATCAGGCTACACTCCCTCCTGGAGGCATTCCCCCCCCCCCCTTTTAAAATGCAGGCAGCATCAGGCATTGGACTCACTCGTGTGCCTGCAGTAATTAGAGAAGGGAGAGCTGCTGTGCAGAGACCTATAGGGAAAGCTTAGTTAGGCTCTTGTAGGCTTCTTAGCTTGCTCCTTGCTGATTCTTATTGCGAAGAAAGCATCCTTCAACAGCTCTTTTGAGAGCTAATCTTGTTCTTGTGATCTATTTTTTTTGTGTGCGTGTCCCACAGACACTTGTGTTGCATAGACAGCCTTGGTAATTCCTACTGTGTGCCACTGCCAGGCCCAGCACATTCAGTAACTACCTGTGTGTGTGACAGGTGCACATTGTAATACTCATCACTGCATAAACCTACTACCTGTTGTTCACTTCAGTACACCCACCTACCTACGTGAGCGCACGCAGTGTCACTGTGCCTGTCCGGTACCTCTCTGTGTGTAACAGGTGCACATTGTAATACCCATCACCGCATATACTTACCTGTTGTTCACTTCAGTGCACCCACCTACCTACGTGAGTGCACGCAGTGTCACTGTGCCTGTCGGTTCCTGTCTGTGTGTGACAGGTGCTCATTGTCATACCCCTCACTGCATATACCTACCTGTTGTTCACTTCAGTGCACCCACTTACCTACGTGAGCGCACACAGTGTCACTGTGTCTGTCCGGTACCTGTCTGTGTGTGAAAGGTGCACATTGTAATACCCATCACTGCATATACCTACCTGTTGTTCACAGTGCACCCACTTACCTACGTGAGCGCATGCAATGTCACTGTGCCTGTCTGGTACCTGTGTGTGTGTGACAGGTGCACATTGTAATACCCATCACTGCATATACCTACCTGTTGTTCACTTCAGTGCACCCACCTACCTACGTGAGCGCACGCAGTGTCACTGTGCCTGTCTGGTACCTGTGTGTGTGTGTGTGACAGGTGCACATTTGTAATACCAGTCACTGCATAATTGTTCACAGTATCTGTGTGACCACACGCTGTGTAATATACCACTCTGAGCATAGCTGTTAACTACACCTGTGTGACAGCTGCACATTGTATTGTAATACCAGTCACTGCATACCTTTCACTGCACCTTTCACTGCACATTGTATTAGTCAAGTCAGTACATACCTTTCACTTCATCCCCCCCGATATGGACAAAACAGGTAGAGGTACAGGTAGAGGCAGGCGCAGACCCAGAGGCAGGCCATCCAGCAGGTCTGTTCGAGGTCATGCTGACGTGATTTCGTGCGGCCCTGGCCAAAAGTACAGTGCTCAGAAGAAGGCACGTCCCATTAACTCCCAAGATTGTCAGGACGATGTTGACTATTTAACACAGAACACCTCATCTTCTGCAGCCACCAGCGCTACTACTAGCACCACATCCGCTGCATTTGACACTTCGCAGGAGTTATTTGGTGGGGAAATCACTGATGCACAGCCATTCTTAATACAACAAGATGAAGGTGCTAAGCAAGTTACACCACCTCATATGTCTGAGTTATGCGAAACTATGGACGTAAGGTGTGAGGAGGAGGATGATGAAGTACCTGCTGTTGGTGCAGTTTATGAGGTGTTTGAGGCAAGCAAAGCTGGGGAGGATGATTATGATGATTATGATGATACGGATGCCACTTGGGATCCTAAGAGACATGATGACCAGGGGGACAGTTCAGAGGGGGAGTCAGAGAGGAGTAGGAGGAGACGAGATCCTGAAAGAAACAGGGGGAGCTCGTCATCAGAAACAGCTGGTGGCAGTGTCTGACGCCATGTATTGCAACCTATGGACAGCCAGCCAACATTCCCTTCAACGTCAGCTGCTGAGGCCACCATAGTGCCCACACCCCAGGGTGGCTCAGCGGTGTGGAAATTTTTTAATGTGTATGCCAAAGATCAGAGCAATGCCATCTGCACTCTCTGCCACCAAAAATTGAGCCATGGAAAGGCCAACACCCACGTAGGGACAACTGCCTTACGAAGACACCTGCAGAAAAGGCAAAAACTGCAATAGTAAGACCACCTAAAGAAAAGAAGCACACAAAAGCAAAGCCACCCTCCTTCTCCTCTTCCTCCTTCAGGTGCATCATCTTCAGCCGCTTTCTCCCTTGCACCTTCACAATCACAGCCTTCCTCCTCCACTCCGCCTCTCACCTTGTGCGGTTCCTGCTCCTCTGCCCACAGCTTCTTCAAAGTCAAGTCAGCACCAGGAGAGTCTGGAGTGCAGAGACGCTGAAAGTCATAGCACATCATCTTTTTCCCTACTTGGGTGCTTGCTACACACTGGGTTAATATTGGACTGCCCCCAGCAGCAGCCAGGTGTCCGTGAGGGAAATATTTGAGCGGAAGAAGCCAATGTCTGCCAGTCACCCCTGGCCCCGCATCTGACAGCTGGCTTGGCGGAACTGTTAGCTCGCCAACTGTTGCCATACCAGCTGGTGGACTTTGAGGCCTTCCAAAAATTTGTGGCCATTGGGACACCACAGTGAAAGACACCAGGCCGCAATTATTTCTCCAAAAAGGTGATACCCAAACTGTATCATGAAGTTGAGAGGCAAGTGGTGTCATCTCTGGCACACAGTGTTGGGTCAAGGGTCCATCTGACCATGGATGCCTGGTCTGCCAAGTACGGTCAGGGCAGGTACATCACTTACACAGCCCATTGGGTCAACCTGGTAACCGTTGGCAAGCAGGGAGTACGTGGCTGTGCAGCGGACCTAGTTGTGACACCTCCACGGCTTGCAGGCAGGCCTGCTACCACCTCCTCTCCTCCTGCTACATCCTCTTTGCTGTCGTCGTCCTCCTCCTCCTTGGCTGAGTGGCAGATCAACTCTACTGGTGCTGCGATCTCCTCTCCAGCTACACAGACCCAGCTCCCCAGGGCCTATGCTGCATGCGAGGTACAACGGTGTCACACCATATTAGACATGTCTTGCCTCAAAGCGGAGAGTCACACTGGAGCAGCTCTCCTGGCTGATATGAACAAACAGGTGGATCAGTGGCTGACCCCGCACCAACTGGAGATCGGCAACGTGGTGTGTGACAACGGCAGCAATCTCATTTCTGCTTTCAATTTGGGAAAGTTGACACATGTAGCCTGCATGGCACATGTGCTGAATCTCGTAATTCAGAGATTTGTGTCTAAGTACCCAGGCTTACAGGACATCCTAAAACAGTCCAGGAAGGTGTGTGGGCATTTCAGGCGGTCTTACACGGCCATGGCACGCTTTGCCAATATACAGCAGAGAAACAACTTGCCGGTGAGACGCCTGATTTGTGATAGCCCGCTGGAATTCGACCCTCCTGATGCTGGACTGCCTGCTACAACAGGAGAAAGCCGTCAAACAGTATCTGTACAACTATAGTCAAAGGACACAGTCTGGGGAGATGGGGATGTTGTGGCCGAAGTACTGGACACTGATGTGAAATGCCTGCAGGCTCATGCGGCCATTTGAGGAGGTGACAAACCTGGTGAGTAGCAGTGAAGTCGCCATCAGCAACTTGATCCCGTATGCCTTCTTCCTGGAATGTGCCGTGCATAGAGTGGTGGATCAAGCTGTGGAGGAGCGTGACCAGGAACAGGAGGAGGAGTTGTGGGATCAATTCTCAGCAGAAGCAGATGATTCCTCAACACCTGTGGCAGCACAGAGGGGGGAGGAAGAGGAGGAGGAAAAGTCGTGTGGGGAAGAGGAGTCAGATGATGAGGAAGGTGTTGTTTTGGAGGAGGAGGATGAGGCGGAAGAACAACCGCAGCATGCGACGCAGGGGGCTTGTGCTGCTCAACTTTCCCGTGGTATTGTTCGTGGCTGGGGGGAGGAGGAGAACTTAGCTGACATCACTGAGGAAGAGCAAGAGGAGATGGTTAGTACGTCTGCATCCAACTTTGTGCAGATAGCGTCTTTCACGCTGTCTAGCCTGTTGAGGGACCCCCGTATAAAAAAACTCAAGGGGAATGAGCTGTACTGGGTGGCCACGCTACTAGACCCTCGGTATAGGCACAAAGTGGCAGAGATGTTACCAACTCACCTGAAGGCAGAAAGGATGCAGCACTTGCAGAACAAGCTGGCAACTATGCTTTACAATGCGTTTAAGGGTGATGTCACAGCACAACGCAATGAAGGTACCACTGCCAGTAATCCTTTTCCCATGTCCACGCAGGCAAGGACAAGACACTCCAGCAATCTCATGGTGATGTCGGACATGCGGACATTCTTTAGTCCAACACCTCGCCTTAGCGCTTCCGGATCCACCCACCACCAACGCCTGGACCGGGAGGTAGCCGACTACCTGGCCTTAAGTGTGGATGTAGACACTGTGAGCAGCGATGAACCCTTGGACTACTGGGAGCGCAGGCTTGACCTGTGGCCAGAGCTGTCCCAATTTGCCATCCAACTTCTGTCTTGCCCTGCCTCAAGTGTCCTGTCAGAAATGACCTTCAGCACAGCTGGAGGCAGTGTCACTGAGAAGAGAAGTCGCCTAAGTCACAAAAGTGTTCAGTACCTAACCTTTATCAAAATGAATGAGGCATGGATCCCGGAGGGCTACTGACCGCCCGAAGACTAAGTCAGTCCCCACACACAGCATCTCTGCCTGCACGCCGTGTGACTGGCTGCCTGCCCCAAGACTAAGTCACTCCCCACACAGCATCTCTGCCTGCAGGCCACTTGACTGCCTTCTCCGCCACCACCAACAGGGTCCAGGACTCCAGGCGGATTCCTGAATCTTTAAGGCCTCTGCTAGCAGTGGCTGCTATACTAATTTTTCTGGTGCGTGTACATGCCTGCCTAATTTTTCTGGCTGCACTGCGGCTACAACAACAAAACAAAAGGCATGTACATGTGTCAATTCCCCTTCATGATCGTTACCTTGCCGCAGTGAAGGGGCTTGCGTATCACAATGAAGCAATGACTGTCGGCTATATGAGTGTCTCGGGGGGGGTGGCACACCAAAGATAATAAGGTCGTTGCTACATTGTGGACAGACCAAATTCGATCAGCTGGACAGTCACTGTTGTTCTGTCATTGAGCTTCCTCAGCCCGGTGACCATATGGGCTTGAAAACCGCTATCGCCTGCACTCTCGCCATGGTGCACACCAGTCCAGCACGGCAGTCACAACACAAACAGCTGTTTGCGGTGCGTTAGACAGTGAGTTTGGTGTGTCAGTGTGAAGCAGTACTCTAATTACACTCCCTGATTGATGTATACACATGCAAGATGTTTTAAAGCACTTTAGGCCTCCAATTTAGCATGCAATGGGATTTCTTCCCTTAAACCGCTGCTTTGCGTCAAATCTAGATTTTTCCCCGAGACTTTTGGCGTCTATCCCACTCATTCATGCAAAAACTCAGATGTTAGACGCCTTGAAACATCTTTTCCATCGCTTTTGTGGCCAGCATAAATGTTTCTAGTTTTCAAAGTTCGCCTCCCCATTGAAGTCTATTGCGGTTCGCGAACATTCGCAAGTATGCGGAGGTTTGCAAACCTGGTTCGCGAACCTAAAATTGGAGGTTCGGGCCATCTTTAGTCAGTGATGGTCTGGAGAGGCATATCAATGGAGGGACACACAGACCTCCACATGCTTGATAGTGGCACCTTGACTGCCATTTGGTATCAGGATGAGATCTTTGGACCATTTGGTGAACCCTACACTGAAGCAGTGGGTCTTGGGTTCTTCCTGCAATGCTCAGCCTGCAAGAATATGTAGGCAGTTCCTGGTAGATGAAGGAATTGATACCTTTGACTGGCCCCATGCCCGCTTGACCTAAATCCAATAAAACACCCCTATGACATTTTATCTTGGTCTAGCCAATGCCATCAGGTTGCAACTCAGACTGTTCAAATTTCAGTGATGACCTGGTCCAGATGTGGAAGGCGATCCCTCAGGCCACTATCTGGCATCTCATTAGGAGCATGCCCCAATGTTGTCAAGCATACAGTACATACAAGCATGTGGGACCATACTAACTACAGAGTATGATTTTGATTTGCTGCAATTCAATTTTGGCTAAATGGACTAGCCCCACAGGGTGTCTTTGAATTCAGCCCTTTGTAGGTCAATCATTCCATTCCATAAAAAATATGCATTACATACGTTATTATTATACGATATATTATATTCCTAACCCATTACCCAGTCTGTATCTGTTTAACTGTCCGGCATGATTTTTTTTACATTGAGGTCTGATGTGTTTTCAAAGTGATCTTTTCATTTATTTTTTTATTTTTGTTAAGCAGTGGATTAGGTGGTAAAATTGGGTTGTATTGGCCCTGCCCTATCTTATATCTACCAGTACATAGATTTCAGTCTGTTATTGCTGCACACTCCCGTCACTTCTGCCACCGCTGCACTCAGCCTGAGTTCCGTGTGCTGGTCAGGAGCTAGACCATGTGATCACTGGGAGCCAATCACAGTGATCACAGAACTAAAATAGGAAAGAAAGCTGAGCTTAAGGACCAGAGCCTGTGGGTCCTGAAAGGGATAAGCTTAATGTTTCCTCTTGCCCAGCTTAAGTTTGTACACATAGTTACATAGTTAGGGCCAGTGCACACCAAAAACCTCTTGCAAATCTGCAGAACGCTAGAGGTTTTTGAAGCAGATTTCAGAGCGATTCTAGGCATGTTTAGAGACGTTTTCTAAACATGTCTAGCGTTTTTTGGAGCGTTTTTGTGTAGCAGATTTCAAATATTGTTACAGTAAAGCTGTTACTGAACCGCTACTGTAACAAAAACACCTGAAAAAAACGCTCTGATTTAGTGTTCTTCAGAGTGGTTTTCCACTTTCCTATACTTTAACATTGAGGCAGAAACACCTCAGAAACCTAAAAAATGCTGCAGCCCCCGAGTTTGCATTTGTGGAAAAAACAAACTGCTCTGGTGTGCACCATTCCATTCACTTTCATTAGCCAAGAGGTTTTCCCCCTGCAAGCGTTTTAAAAAACACTCCAGAACTGCTCTGGTGTGCACCAGCCCTTATTCGGGTTGAAAAAAGACATACGTCCATCGAGTTCAACAGGAAATTAAGTACAACAACAGCCTGCTCCCTCACATATCCCTGTTGATCCAGAGGAAGGCGAAAAAAAACCCTTACAAGGCACAGTCCAATTAGCCCTAAAAGGGAAAAATTCCTTTACACATTAACCTCCTTGGCGGTAACCCCCGAACGTAGTTCGGGGTAAGCTGCGCAGGATTTGTTTAAGTTTTTTTTTGCTGCACGCAGCTAGCACTTTGCTAGCTGCGTCAGCACACCGATCGCCGCCGCCCCGCCCTTGATCGCCGCTATCCGTCGCGCCGCGCGGCCCCCCAGACCCCGTGTGCTGCCTTGCCAATCAGTGGCAGGCAGCGCTGAGGGGTGGATCGGGACTCCCAATGACATCCCGACGTCGGTGACGTCAGTGACGTCATCCCGCCCCGTCGCCATGGCGGCGAGGGAAGCCCTCCAGGAAATCCCGTTCTTTGAACGGGATTTCCTGATCGGAGATCGCCGAAGGCGATCGAAGCGGGCGGGGGGATGTCGCTGAGCAGCGGCTATCTTGTAGCGAGCTACATGATATAAGAAAAAAACAAAACAAAAAAAAACTGCTGCGCTTCCTCCTGGCGGTTTATTAAAATCCGCCAGGGGGCAGCAAATACGTTTTTAAAAAAGAAAAAAAAAATATTTCATGTAGCGAGACAACGTCTCGCTACATTATAGCCGCTACTCAGCGGCATCCCCCCAGCCCCTCCGATCGCCGAAGGCGATCGGAAATCAAGAAGGTCCCGTTCAAAGAACGGGATCTCTTGGAGGGCTTCCCCCGTCGGGAATCCGATCCATCCCACAGCGCTGCCTGGCACTGATTGGCCAGGCAGCGCACGGGGTCTGGGGGGGGGCGGCTGCGGCGTGACGGATAGCGGCGGATCGGTGGGTAGCGGCGGCGATCGGAGGTTACACGCAGCTAGCAAAGTGCTAGCTGCGTTTAACAAAAAAAAATTATGCAAATCGGCCCAGCGGGGCCTGAGCGGTGCCTCCCGGCGGCATAGCCCGACCTCAGCTCGGGCTTACCGCCAGGGAGGTTAAGAAACATAAATCTGACCTTCAATTCTGACCTTCTCTCTCTAATTGCCTTCTCTGTTCTCTTCTATCTTTGTTCCAGTGTGATGAAGTGTTATTGGTCTGTCTTTATTTTCTTTCATAGCTCCTTAATTAGTATGCACACTGTGCAGGAGGTGTAGAAAGATAAGGTAGAGTAGCTATAATAGACTCCATGATGTGATCAGAAGCACTTTTATTCAAAGTATCCATAGAACTTAATGAGTGAATTAGCCTAGCATGATATCAAGTATAAAATATCCTTGCCATTCAAACTGTTAGACAGAAAAAACCAGCCACAAAAATTGAATTCTGTCATGATAACATTCACTGGTTCCAGAAATCTTTAAAATACAACGCTGGCTGTGTAGAATAAAATATATTGTTAAGACACACTTATAATGCTGCTCTGCAAATGTTATTTCTACTATAACCCATTTTTCAAAACCTATTGTTAAGGATACATTTTTAAAAGCTATGTACTAAAAGATGGAAGAATTTACATTGTTAACCAATAGTGGCTTACAACATTTACTTTAATAAGCAAAGACGCGTCCAAGCCAGGTCTACAGCAGTTTAAACTGAAAGTCCCAAAAGAGCAGTTAAAATGGTAATTGCAGCTGTCAGTGGAATCTTTTCTAGCCAGATGTTCTAGCTAAATGCACTTATCAGATCTGTGGAGTTCATAAACTTTTCACTTTTTATCCTTATTGGTTGTCATAGTTTAGCTATACAGGCAGTAATAACTAATATGTGGGGTCTATTCTGCATAAAGGTGCATTAGCTATTATTTTGTTCTTACCAGGGTTGTGTAAAAATGGACATGAAAAGATAATGTGCCATGCTCTCTCAATTGTAGAATTGATGGAAGAGCTGAGTGTTCTTTGATATGGTGTGTGTTGCTGCAGAGAGCACCAGGGTACACTTTTCTGCTGCCCCTATGAGGAAACTAGCCTGCCACCTATTCAGCCCACCTATGCGGTGAGAGGCATTGTCTGCCCTACTGATTCTATGCTTATATATTCATTTTTGTAAGGAATGTGGAGTGCTCTTTGTCTGGTTGGATGTCAGGGCAGACCATTCATTACACAGTGGGCAGCCAACATACTTGTTATTGGCCCTGATTCATAAAGCTGCACTGCTATAGCAGCAAGCTACCTGACAAAGCGCACTCCTTTAAATGCCGGGCGCTGCTATGAAGTATCGCGACCGCTACTATGTTCATTAACATAGTTACTATGTAGTTAACATGGGGTCACGATACTTCACAGTAGACCCCAGCACGCATAACTACGGAAAGGCATGCTACACAGCAGGACCACACGTATTGTGCAGACCTGGATTTAGCTCATGCTGCTGTTATCATGAATCAGGGCCAATAGGTTTTAATATTGCAAGTAAAATTGGAATTGGACCACAAACCCTCCATGTCAGTCGGCTTTATAATCAAGTGGTTTCTGGCAAACCTTTGAGTGCGAAGATAGCTGTAGGTCTAAAAAAAAATAGACTCTGTCAGTTTCTTTAAAGGAAGATGATCTCCCAAAGAGCCCACCTAGGAAGCAGGCAAAAAAAAAGGACTCAGGAGCCCTTTCAGAAAAAACGTCCCGCCATAGGTGCCTATCATAAATGCCACATGGAAAATTTGGGCACATCCGGGCGTCAAAATGTACCTTCTTTGTCGCAAATTACGGCCTTTATAATGGGAGTGATATGTTTTGATGGCCGGAGTCTCCGATTAGTGGCAATAATGTACAATTTCATCCCCTGGTAGAATCGCATGACCTTTTGATTCTATCGTGCGCCAAAATTTTACAATATTGATGCTAATCGGGTGCCTCCAAGTACCAAAATGTACCTTTTTTTGCTGCATATCACAGCTCTATTGCAGAGGGGGTAATTGTTCAGGGGTTAGTTTAGGGTTAGGTGCCATGGGGGGTTAGGTTTAGACACCACCGGGGGGCTACCACCGGGGGGGGTCTTAGGGTTAGGCACCACCAGGTGCCTTTTTTCATGTATGTGCCCACCTATGTAAAAATGAGACAACCATAATATAACTTGACCTTGTTGGAAAGACATAAACTTGAGAGTGACCACTGTGATATTTGTACTCGAGCAAAATAATGAAGCCATTCAAAACTGCAACTCTCTGGGAATATAACAAATCCTTTGCTTCTGGTCCCGGTGCACGGTATTATTTAATGTACATGATGATGATTCTACTTAATTTGTCTTTACTCTTTACACCCCCCTCACCTCGGCCAAAAAAAGAAAAAGTTTTCTAGTGTCATGGAAGCATATGTGTGCTATTGGCTTGATTGTAGCACCTTCCTAAAACTTTGTACAAGGCTCCAAGGGGCCTTGTCACTGGAGCATATATTACTGGAGCAGTTTACTTACATGATATAGTGGATGTTTGAAGGGACTTTGAGATGACTCAGAGAGGAAAAAAATAGTAGATTTATATATACCTGGGACTTCCTCCAGCCCCATCCGCATGGATCGCTCCCACGCCACCTCTATCGCTGGTACCGGGTCTCATAACTTCTGCTGGACGCGGCCTGTTGTAAGCATGCACAGAGACTCACTCCGTCTCGCCGATGCCTGCTTTATGCATGCGCCTGCGCCGTACGGAGGGAGCACACTGTGCTTGCGTCGACTGGCCCTGACTGGCCAAAGTGATGGGACCCGGTACCGGCGATCGAGGCAGCTGAGGACGGCGTTGTGGGAGCAATCCATGCTGATGGGGCTCGAGGAAGCCCAAGGTATGTATAAATCTACTATTTTTCTCATCTATGAGTCTCTTTAACCACTTCAGCCTTTAATGTTTTTTCACCTTATGCATCTGAGCAATTGTCACCTCCCATTAATTCACCAATAACTTTATCACTCATTATCACAATGAAATAATCTATATCTTTTTTTTCCGCCACCAAACAGGCTTTCTTTGGGTGGTACATTTTGCTAAGAAATATTTTATTCTAAATGCATGTTAACTAGAAAATTAAGAGAAAATGGAAAAAATTCAGGATTTGTCAGTTTTCGGCCATTATAGCTTTAAAATAATACGTGCTACCATGATTAAAACCCATGTATTTTATTTGCCCATTTGTCTCGGTTATTACACCATTTAAATTATGTCCCTATCAAATTGTATGGCGCCAATGTTTTGTTTGGAAATAAAGGTGCATTTTTTCAGTTTTGCGTCCATTACTATTTACAAGCTTATAATTTAAAAAATATTAGGAATATACTCTCTTGACATACATATTATAAAAGTTCAGACCCTTAGGTAACTATTTATGTTTTTTTTTATTGTAATTTTTTTCTAATTAAAAATGTTATTTAAATATATTTGGGTGTGTGGGAGGTAAACATTTAATTTTAAATGTAAAAATGTCTTTTCATTTTAATAAAAATGTATGTAGATGTAGTTTTACTATTTGGCCACAAGTTGGCCACAGTTAATTTTTTTTTTTTGGCTTCCTGTAAGCGTACTTACAGGAAGTGAAGAGGGGATGTGTAACAGAATAATCGTGGTTTCTCCATAGAAGCCAGCGATCATTCTAAGGGACTTAGATCAATGAATGGGAACTGCATTCCCATTCATTGATCTCTGGGCTAACAGGCAGCCCACGCACCCCCGCAGTGCCGGCCCTGTGAACCTCGGCGGCTCCGTTTTTTTCTTGGACGTAGCGCCTACGTCCAGCATGCATATTTGGACGTAGGAGCTACATCATGGAGGCTAAAGTGGTTAAGCATTTAGCATATACAGGGAAAGAAAAAGTGCAAGTGTGCTACAAAGAGCATACGCCTGTCCAAGCTCCGCTCTCTTAGTTTGGTCATCACAATGTTTATTATATTTGCCCTTCCCTGTGCCCAAAACTAGCACATACTGCATGAAAGTAATGGCTCTGAAGTAGAAGGAAAACAGCATTAACTTCACACCTCATTTCAGGGCTGAACTTCCCTAGAATAGGCACACAGCAATAGACACCACTGTTGGAGACTCTAACGAATGCATTGCCATTACATAATAAGTTTAATTGCTGTATGAAGTTGTTATTATTAAGGTAAGCCACCTCTTATTTTTGTTATTTTAACTGTTTTTGTTATATCAAACTGCAGGGTAAGTCCGCAAACAGGCGGACTGCCATAGACTTTAATGGCAGTCGAACAACCGCCGACTTTAGTGGTTAATAGCAAAGCCCCCTAACATGCTAGAAACAACAAATGTGCACGGTATGTGGAGGGGACAGTGACTACAAGAGGAAAACATGTTGTTTTTTTCAAAGAGACCTTATAGTTTTTGAGAAAATCAATTTAAAAATTTCAAAGGAAAAAAGTATACACGTAAATGCGGTAAATGATCGATAATGTAGCAAACCTAACGGTAGTGTAAATTTACATATATCAAAAGAAAGAGCAATGAATTTCCTGATGGGGTTTCCATGGGGTCCGTACGCAGTACATACGGACCCCCTGGAAACCCCTCCAGAGCCGCAATGCTTTGGCCAGGAATCGTTGTACTGTACAGCTGCAGTATGGCTGTATAAAGATCCCTGGCATCTTTTCCTATTTTTTTTTTTACTTTTTTTATCTTCAGATTGTGGGTAATACATATGTAAAAAATGACGTGGGCCCCCCCCCTTCCGAGCATTTTTAGCCCCTTGTCCCCATGCAGGCTGGGATAGCCAGAATGAGGAGCCCCAGCCGAGTGGGGCTCCACACCCTGAGCTATGGTATGGGGGGGCTCCGGGGGAGAGGAGCGGCCAAGCCTTCCCCTAGGCCAGAGCTCCGCATTCTGGCTATTCCAGCCTGCATGGGGGACAAGGGGCTAAAAACGCTCGGAAGGGGGGACTCCATGTCATTTTTTATATATATAAATAGAAAAAGATGCCAGGGATCTTTATACAGCCATACTGTGGCTGTATAGCGATCCCTGGCCAAAGCATTGCAGCTCCGGAGGGGTTTCCAGGTCTGTACGTGCTGCGTACGGACCCCCTGCAAACCCCATCAGGAAATTAATTGCTCCATTCGCCTGCCATTAAAGTCTATGGGAAAAATGCGCACTCCAACTTTAAAAAAAAAAAAAGTATGTAAGTGGCTGACTCAGTCCTGACTCAGACAGGAAGTGACTACAGCGTGACTCTCAATGATAAGATATTCCCCTTTTTATATCTTTCTTGCTCTAAGCAGCCATTTTCTGCTAGGAAAATGTTTTATAGTTGGAATTTCTTATCAGTGAGGGTCACACTGCAGTCACTTCCTGTCTGAGTCAGGACTGACTCAGACACTTACATACCTGATATTTAACTGCTTCAGGCAAAGAAAGAAAAAAAGGAACACAGCATAGTTATTTGTGTGCTAGACACTGTACATACCCATGTCTACCTCATCATGTCACATGTCACCTCGGGTATCCTTTAAGTTGGAACATCGTGCCATCTCTGTCCCCTGTACCTCCTCTGTGCCCCCCTGTGCCTCCAGTGTCCCTCTCTGTGTCACCTCTGCCCTTTGTACCTGTTTATACAAGTTTAAAAGCCATTTTTTCTTTGAATTTTTAAAAATCGATTTTCTCAAAAACTAGAGTCCAATTTGAAAAAATGTTTTTGACTTGTTCCCTTTGGAAACACATAATCCATGCCGTTCTTATCGGCGGGTCATTCGTAAATCTGGCATTCGTAAGTTGGGGACTACCTGTATAGTATAAATACACACAAATGCAAAATTGAAGTCTGGCAAATGAACTTTTCATCTCTATATCTCTACAAACGTAAAAGAGGATTTGAATTGTATATGGCGTAAAGGAGATTTTACCTTAGAAAGGGATTCTTCCTGGTGAAGGTGTTGGATATCTTAGCACAGAAAATTGCTAGGGAAAATTCAGTTTGCATTTACAAATGGTTTGGAAGCCTTCTATGTGACTTGAGTAATGGATAAACTGCATGTAAAAATATCAGTACTTCCTATTAAGGCTGCTGAAATTGTGGAAAATTTAAAGTAAAGTGAGATAATGACCCAGAATGTTTTTACTGGTCAGTGAAGCTCCCTAACCATCATACAAAAGCCCAATAAGATGGTTTGCCATGTGGATTGGATGGAGCAAATACTGACTTTTGCAAGAAAAGCCATACATTGCATATCTTTACTACTACGCTAGCAATACTGGCAGTTCATTTCTTTGAAACTAATGATTGCTTTGGTATGCCGTTTTCATAATAGGTATCGTTTAATTATGCATTTTTTTCATCATCTCCTCAGTTTGTGTTGCCCAGGTTTGTAATATGTTTACTTTAGAAAACTATTCAGAAACATAGCGCCCACATTTTTGTTCTCATAGTTTCACTTTAATGTCTCCTTCCGCATCAAAGCCTACAAATTGGAGCTATAAAATTGACCAAGCATATGGCCGTCTTAAATCAAGATTTCCATATTTTCTCCAAAACACTTTGTCCCGACATCACTGGGGAATTTTAATTGCTGCTGTAATAAATGTTAAAGACGTTTGATACTGCACATGCAAATGTGAAAGCAAAGAGCACATATTAGTGACATTAATTTTATGACTTTGGGAGGGATCCAGAAAGTCATTGCACTTTGTTATGTGTATCCTGGGAGCACTTATCTCTTCTTCTCCATAGACCTCCCAAGGTCCTATTTTATAGTAAATCACTCTAAGCAGATTCTATAATAAATATAAAAAATGTCAAATAGTTCCTGTCGGTTTTACTGAACGGTGAAGAGAGTCTGGCTATGAGAACAATCATACTGCAGATCACCTGTAGTATAGCAGAAACCAGGAATAATCCTCCTGTAAGCTTTTGGAATTACAAAGCTTTCTATAGGCTCCTTAGATTACCTTGTTTGCAATTTATACACCAAAGTCTTCTTTCAAATGTTCTCAGCGGCACACAAAAAAAAAAAGACTCGTAAAACACATGTATGGATCTTTACAAGCTAGCGAGGCGGAACCAGAGGAAACCTGCATACAATAATTGCACAATATTAAAGTTGACATTTTTTACAGGTGACTTATCAATAATTCCAACAAATCTCACCCCAGGCAAGTTTAATTGTCACTGTCTGAAGGGTATAAAGCTGTGAAAATAAAGCACAAATGGCCACACCTAACCAGTATCTGCTGCTGAATAGCTACTTGCGGTTTACCTAAACCTGATCAACTTGTATATTGGAGCTGGTTTGGTGATATCTTCAATTCAATGGCAAATAATGGTTTTGACATTGATAATATTTATAAGATGACAGTTGTCTTGAAATGTGGAGTTAGAACTGGCTTAGTACCAGGACTTACTAAGACAGTCAGTATTATTTGCCTGTTACGTGTAGGTGACTGCATCCTTAACAGGATTAAAATATTTCATCAAAACAACAGGTGGTGTGCTGAGGCAAGAAGCTTTGATAAAGGTCACAATTTACATTGACAGTTGATGCAAGCGCTCTAAAATCTCCCTAAAATGAATAAGTAAATGACATTCAAGATAATCACTCAACAAATATAAATACAGGAGGGTTGAAAAGTAACAGCCGTTTTCAAGGAAACATTTTATTTATTTTGTTGTAGACACACTCGGCTATATCCTATTCTGAGTGCTAAGTAGTTTACAGCATAGCTCGCAGCCATTGCAAACATCTGCCACTCCTTTCCAGGACTCCCCACTCTGTAATACAGGTAACTCCTCAAGGCCCTTCAAGCTCCTACCGGTGCTTCCCGATGGTTCAAGATCTGGACCAATGAGAATTCTCTTTGAGAAGGACTGTCATTGGTCAGTTTAACAGATTAATGAAAGGCCTCCTCAGGGAGGATTCTCATTGGTTCAGACTTTGGACCAATGGGGAGCTTCGGAAGGAGCTTCAAAGATGTTTTGCAATGGCTTCCTGTATTCCAGAGTGAGGTGGTGGATTTTTGGGGTGGTGCAGGCTCAACGGACATAGTTAGTGATGGGGCCGTGGGTGCCCAACTGAGCTGCTGGGAGGGGCGGTGTTGTGGCAAAGGTGGTACCAGCAAAGGAGAGGAGTGGTAGTTGTCTGAGGGGGGAGTTCTTGGTGTGTACTTAATACAGGAGGTTCCCAGATTTTGGAAACCTCAGCAAGTCTAAGCTAATGCTTATGTTTGACTGGAAACATTGCTTTCCAGCAGCATAAAAAGGGTGATAGGATAACAATCCCCCTTAAACAATAAGGGAATAAGGGGATAAACACTCGCACTAGCAAGTATTTTGAGTTAAAGGGACTCCGAGCTCTGAAAAAAAAGGAAAGTTGTACTCACCAGGGGCTTTTTCCAGCCCAGTGCTGGTCGGGAGGTCCCACGCCGGCGTCCTGGCTCCTCTCCTTCTCCCCGCTCCGGAATGGCTGGCAGGCCGCAGCCCGGGCGACACTCTCCCGAGTGTCGGGCTGCTTCTTCCGCATATGACGCGGATTACGTCACACGCCGGCCGCCTCGCGTCATCACGGCGGCCGGCGTGAAAGTACTGCGCATGCGCGAACAAAGCGCGCATGCGCAGTACTTTCACACCGGCAGCCGTGATGACGCGAGGCGGCCGGCGTGTGACGTAATCCGCGTCATATGCGGAAGAAGCAGCCCGACACTCGGGAGAGTGTCGCCCGGGCTGCGGCCTGCCAGCCATTCCGGAGCGGGGAGAAGGAGAGGAGCCAGGACGCCGGCGTGGGACCTCCCGACCAGCACTGGGCTGGAAAAAGCCCCTGGTGAGTACAACTTTCCTTTTTTTTCAGAGCTCGGAGTCCCTTTAAGTTTTTGTTGAGCATAATTAGCTCAATTTCCTGATCTTTTAATTTAGGGGTTAGGATAGGGCCCACTCTATCTTTTAATTATTTGTCCACATAGTCACCCCCCATCCACCACCTTATTTAAGCATTTATCATATCTTTTTACAAGGTTTTTATTCCCTTTGTTGCAATAGCATCACACTCTTCACCTAAGGGTTGGAGGAATTGAGAGAGAGCTTATAGGACCACTGTCAAGAAAATTAAAACATTTAAAATATAAATAAACACATACAAATAAGAAAGTACGTTTCTTCCAGAGTAAAATGAGCCATAAATTAATTTTCTCCTATGTTGCTGTCACTTACAGTAGGTAATAGAAATATGACTTTACCGCCAGGTTTTGGGATAGTCCATCTCTCCATAGGGGATTCTCAGTGTGGCCTTTATCCTACCTAATAATTGTCATACAGTATGTCTCTGCTTCCCATGTCCCTGTGTGAGTGTTTTTTCTTTGTGCACATGTGCAGGGAGGAATGCAGAGACACTGAGGAGAGCTGAGAAATGTAGAGCGGCTTGCAGGGGAGGACGGGACCAGGAGGGGCAAGCGTGTGGGTGGCTGGGGCGCATGCGTGCTGATATGAGCAGTGATAGACCTAGCCCGTTTTCAAATGGGCTAAGGTCACTAGTTCTTTATAAAGACACTCCCTTAAAAAGATTTATACAAAGATGCTGGCCAGCCTCCCTGCTCACCACCAATATTTTGGCAGCTGGATGGAGCAACTGTGATTAACCAAGTGCTTTTGAAAATAAAGAAATCCCTGAGAATCCCCCATGAGGAGATGGGCTAGTCCAAAACCTGTTGGTTCTGTCAGATTTTTACTACTTACAATAATTGACAGCAACATAGGAGAAAAGTAATGTATAGCTCCTATTACTCTGGGAGAAATGCAATTCTTATCTGTATATGTTTACATACATTTTAAATGTTAAGATTTTCGCAACAGTGGTCCTTTTTAATGTTAATGCTGCTGAGCAAACAGCTGCTGGCATTCTGCAGTCATGTGACAAGTGGTGCATGGAAAGAAAGAGTTAACCTGACAGATGTAAGGTAAAATAAACAGAGAGAAAACCTGCCACAGTCACTTACGTGCTTGGAAATGGCGGTGGCTACAAACTGATGTCAATCTGCATGTGTTGTCTTGCCAATGCATATCTTCACAATATATGCGGCTTTGTGCATGCATTCGGTTAGCACCCTTGTTATTGAGTTTGTAAAATTCAGAAAGATCTGCACCATCTAAAATCTTATTTTATTTATAGTTTCTTAAAATTGGGTAATCATTAAAAGCGCGTGAGTGCAGTGTGCAGTGTGTTCTGTAATGATTTGAGAAAAGACCTGTTGTCCGAGGCGCCGTGCATCACCGCAGTGCAGACCTGGCACACACTGATTTACTGCTTTTAATGATTGCCCAATTTCAAAGAGCTATAAATAAAAGAAGATTTTAGACAGTGCGGATCTTTCTGAATTTTGTGAAGTTTCTTTCAGTGAACACAGAACGTCAAAGTCCAATGGTGCAGTAGCAATCGGTGAACTACAGTGGTGTGAAAAACTATTTGCCCCCTTCCTGATTTCTTATTCTTTTGCATGTTTGTCACACTTAAATGTTTCTGCTCATCAAAAACCGTTAACTATTAGTCAAATAATAACATAATTGAACACAAAATGCAGTTTTAAATGATGGTTTTTATTATTTAGTGAGAAAAAAAACTCAAAAGCTACATGGCTCTGTGTGAAAAAGAAATTGCCCCCTGAACCTAATAACTGGTTGGCAGGGCCGGATTACCAACCAGGCAACAAAAGCAGTCGCTTGGGGCCCCATTCAGAGTCAAAGGGGCCCCATCAGCACATAAACCAGCCCTCGCCATCCTGTCAGCGGTGGCTGGATTGTATAATGGTTAAAGGGACTCTGAGCAGTGCAGTAACTATGGAAAGATGCATATCATTTTAAAGCTCTCTTTCTCCTCTTTCCAATGATATTTAAACGGCCGCCCTATGCCTTTTAGTTTTCACTATTTTCGCGATCGAAATCGCGGCCATGGCAATTTCAAACGCGAACACTAAAAGGCGTAGGGTGGCAGTTTATCTATCATTGGAAAGAGGAGAAAGAGAGGTTCAAAATGATATGCATCTTTCCATAGTTACATTGTATTACACAGGACGACTTTTCTCCAAAGTCGGCAGCTCGATTCAGCACAATGCAATGAAATATAAGGAACCCAGGGGGATATAATTACAAACATCATGCTGGTAGGTGTGAGGATGTAATTCATTAGTTGTGGATATGCTTAAAGGCATACCCACAGGCACTGCTCGGAGTCCCTTTAAGGGCTCTGCCTCTGACACAGGAGACCAGGGTTCAAATCTCGGCTCTGCCTGTTCAGTAAGCCAGAACCTATTCAGTAGGAGACCTTAGGCAAATCTCTCTAACACTGCTACTGCCTATAGGGCACGTCCTAGTGGCTGCAGCTCTGGCGCTTTGAGTCCGCCAGGAGAAAAGCGCGATATAAATGTTATTTGTCTTGTCAAATGATGCCGTGCGCTGCTGATTGTCTTCAGAGCCAGACTCTCCTCCTAGGTCCCCCTCCTGCTACTGTGCGCTCTGCCACTGCCCACTCCTCCCTCCCTTCCCACAGAGAACCACAGCTGCAGCAAGAATGATAGCAGCAGATGGCAAACGCTCACTCACCTATCCATGATCCAAGCGATAGAGATCCCATCATCTGAAACCCATCTGTCTCTTCTACAGTGCAGCCGCTTGCTCTGAACTTCCTGATTCTCAGATCAGACAGAAAGTAGTAACAGTAGTAGTAACAGAGCGGCAGCACTCTAGAGGAGACAGATGGGCTCCGGATGACGGGACCTCTATTGTTTGGATCGCAAGAGGTGAATGTGAATCATCTGGTGCGGTCATTCTCCCCCGCTGCGGCTGCCTTCTCTGCTGGACTATCGTTTTCACTGTGATGGAGGCTGCATGGTGGCTGTCTAGTTTTGGAGGAAATCGGTTGTTCAGTGGTGGGGGTGGTTATGTATTTCTGTCTGGGGAACGGCTTCCGGTTTGGCGGTGTCCAGAGCTTTCTGCTATTGCCAGGCTGGAGATGCAGGGGGAAAGTGCTGCTGCTGTGATATCTGGCGCCCTCTTCACAGGGGTGCCCCAGCCCGAGTGCAAATGTCCCAGCCATTCATCTCTCACTCTGCATTTTGTCGCTGCTATTCCCTGCATTGTGCACCCAGAGAGTAAAGCGGACTGTTGTCCATAGCAACCAGTAGCTTGGCTGCCCTGGTGTGTGCGGCATGTTGCTGTGCAGCTGCATCTTCTGATTCTATTACGACATGATGGGGGGGCCCAAATCAGTTACTTTGCTTAGGGCCCCATTTAGCCTTAATCCGGCTCTGCTGGTTGGGCCACCCTTAGCAGCAATAACTGCAATCAAGTGTTTGTGATAACTTGCAACGAGTCTTTTACAGCGCTCTGGAGGAATTTTGGCCCACTCATCTTTGCAGAATTGTTGTAATTCAGCTTTATTTGAGGGTTTTCTAGCATGAACCGCCTTTTTAAGGTCATGCCACAACATCTCAATAGGATTCAGGTCAGGACTTTGACTAGGCCACTCCAAAGTCTTCATTTTGTTTTTCTTCAGCCTTTCAGAGATGAATTTGCTGGTATGTTTTGGGTCATTGCCCTGCTGCAGCACCCAAGATTGCTTCAGCTTGAGTTGAGGAACAGATGGCCGGACATTCTCCTTCAGGATTTTTTTTGGTAGACAGTAGAATTCATGGTTCCATATATCACAGCAAGCCTTCCAGGTCCTGAAGCAGCAAAACAACCCCAGACCATCACACTACCACCACCATATTTTACTGTTGGTATGATGTTCTTTTGCTGAAATGCTGTGTTACTTCTACGCCAGATGTAACGGGACACGCACCTTCCAAAAAGTTCAACTTTTGCCTCGTCGGTCCACAAGGTATTTTCACAAAAGTCTTGGCAATCATTGCGATTTTTTTTAGCAAAATTGAGACGAGCCTTAATGTTCTTTTTGCTTAAAAGTGGTTTGCGTCTTGGATATCTGCCATGCAGGCCGTTTTTGCCCAGTCTCTTTCTTATGGTGGAGTCGTGAACACTGACCTTAATTGAGGCAAGAGAGGCCTGCAGTTCTTTAGATGTTGTCCTGGGGTCTTTTGTGGCCTCTCGGATGAGTTTTCTCTGCGCTCTTGGGGCAATTTTGGTCGGCCGGCCACTTCTGGGAAGGTTCATCACTGTTCCATGTTTTTGCCATTTGTGGATAATGGCTCTCACTGTGGTTCGCTGGAGTCCCAAAGCTTTAGAAATGGCTTTATAACCTTTACCAGACTGATAGATCTCAATTACAGTACTTTTGTTCTCATTTGTTCCTGAATTTCTTTGGATCTTGGCATGATGTCTAGCTTTTGAGCTGCTTTTGGTCTACTTCTCTGTGTCAGATAGCTCCTATTTAAGTGATTTCTTGATTGAAACAGGTGTGGCAGTGATCAGGCCTGGGGGAGACTACAGAAATTGAACTCAGGTGTGATAAACCACAATTAAGTTATTTTTTAACAAGGGGGGCAATTACTTTTTCACACAGGGCCATGTAGATTTGGAGTTTTTTTTTCTCACTAAATAATAAAAACCATCATTTAAAACTGCATTTTGTGTTCAATTATATTATCTTTGACTAATAGTTAACGGTTTTTGATGAGCAGAAAGATTTAAGTGTGACAAACATGCAAAAGAATTAGAAATCAGGAAGGGGGCAAATAGTTTTTCACACTACTGTATGTTATTGAGTTTGAGCAGGAAGGCTCGGGCTCTATGCACTTGTGTTGGCATTTGCATGCATGTACGCATACACACCCAAAGGCCTATTTAAACCGAGGCATGCCACTAGCAAGTTGCTGCAGTATTGCAGCGTGTATGACCTGTTGTCTTCCCTAATTCCTGTTGATGCAGACCTGACCTAGTATGAGAAATAGAGTTGGGCCGAACGGTTCGCCGGCGAACGGGGTTCGCGCGAACTTAGGTGGTTCGCGTGCGGGTACCGCACGCGAACCTTTTGCGGAAGAAGTTCGGTTCGCCCCATAATGCACCTGAGGGTCAACTTTGACCCTCTACATCACAGTCAGCAGGCCCAGTGTAGCCAATTAGGCTACACTAGCCCCTGGAGCCCCACCCCCCCTTATATAAGGCAGGCAGCGGCGGCCATTACGGCCACTCGTGTGCCTGCATTAGTCAGAGTAGGGCGAGCTGCTGCAGACTGTCTCTCAGGGAAAGATTAGTTAGGCTTAACTTCTTCCTGGCTGCATACCTGTTCTGTTCAGTGAGCCCTCAGCCCACTGCATACCTGTACTGTGATCCTGCCACTGCATAGCTGTTCAGTGATCCTGCCACAGCATACCTGTTCTGTTCAGTGAGCCCTCAGCCCACTGCATACCTGTACTGTGATCCTGCCACTGCATAGCTGTTCAGTGATCCTGCCACAGCATACCTGTTCTGTTCAGTGAGCCCTCAGCCCACTGCATACCTGTACTGTGATCCTGCCACTGCATACCTGTTCAGTGATCCTGCCACAGCATACCTGTTCTGTTCAGTGAGCTCTCAGCCCACTGCATACCTGTACTGTGATCCTGCCACTGCATACCTGTTCAGTGATCCTGCCACAGCATACCTGTTCTGTTCAGTGAGCCCTCAGCCCACTGCATACCTGTACTGTGATCCTGCCACTGCATACCTGTTCAGTGATCCTGCCACAGCATACCTGTTCTGTTCAGTGAGCCCTCAGCCCACTGCATACCTGTACTGTGATCCTGCCACTGCATAGCTGTTCAGTGATCCTGCCACAGCATACCTGTTCTGTTCAGTGAGCCCTCAGCCCACTGCATACCTGTACTGTGATCCTGCCACTGCATAGCTGTTCAGTGATCCTGCCACAGCATACCTGTTCTGTTCAGTGAGCCCCCAGCCCACTGCATACCTGTACTGTGATCCTGCCACTGCATACCTGTTCAGTGATCCTGCCACAGCATACCTGTTCTGTTCAGTGAGCCCTCAGCCCACTGCATACCTGTACTGTGATCCTGCCACTGCATACCTGTTCAGTGATCCTGCCACAGCATACCTGTTCTGTTCAGTGAGCCCTCAGCCCACTGCATACCTGTACTGTGATCCTGCCACTGCATAGCTGTTCAGTGATCCTGCCACAGCATACCTGTTCTGTTCAGTGAGCCCTCAGCCCACTGCATACCTGTACTGTGATCCTGCCACTGCATAGCTGTTCAGTGATCCTGCCACAGCATACCTGTTCTGTTCAGTGAGCCCTCAGCCCACTGCATACCTGTACTGTGATCCTGCCACTGCATACCTGTTCAGTGATCCTGCCACAGCATACCTGTTCTGTTCAGTGAGCTCTCAGCCCACTGCATACCTGTACTGTGATCCTGCCACTGCATAGCTGTTCAGTGATCCTGCCACAGCATACCTGTTCTGTTCAGTGAGCCCTCAGCCCACTGCATACCTGTACTGTGATCCTGCCACTGCATACCTGTTCAGTGATCCTGCCACAGCATACCTGTTCTGTTCAGTGAGCTCTCAGCCCACTGCATACCTGTACTGTGATCCTGCCACTGCATAGCTGTTCAGTGATCCTGCCACAGCATACCTGTTCTGTTCAGTGAGCCCTCAGCCCACTGCATACCTGTACTGTGATCCTGCCACTGCATAGCTGTTCAGTGATCCTGCCACAGCATACCTGTTCTGTTCAGTGAGCCCTCAGCCCACTGCATACCTGTACTGTGATCCTGCCACTGCATACCTGTTCAGTGATCCTGCCACTGTATACCTGTTCTGTGAACCCGCCACTGTATACCTGTTCTGTTCAGTGGACCCGCCACTGTATACCTGTTCTGTGAACCCGCCACTGTATACCTGTTCTGTTCAGTGGACCCGCCACTGTATACCTGTTCTGTGAACCCGCCACTGTATACCTGTTCTGTTCAGTGGACCTGCCACTGTATACCTGTTTAGTGAACACGCCACTGCATACCTGTTGTGTTCAGTGAACCTGCCACTGCATACCTGTTCTGTGAACCCGCCACTGTATACCTGTTCTGTTCAGTGGACCCGCCACTGTATACCTGTTCTGTGAACCCGCCACTGTATACCTGTTCTGTTCAGTGGACCCGCCACTGTATACCTGTTCTGTGAACCCGCCACTGTATACCTGTTCTGTTCAGTGGACCTGCCACTGTATACCTGTTTAGTGAACACGCCACTGCATACCTGTTGTGTTCAGTGAACCTGCCACTGCATACCTGTTCTGTGAACCCGCCACTGTATACCTGTTCTGTTCAGTGGACCCGCCACTGTATACCTGTTCTGTTCAGTGGACCTGCCACTGTATACCTGTTCTGTTCAGTGGACCTGCCACTGTATACCTGTTTAGTGAACACGCCACTGCATACCTGTTGTGTTCAGTGAACCCGCCACTGTATACCTGTACTGTTCAGTGAACCCACCGCATCAGTGCGCATACCTGTGCAGTTAAGTGAACCCACCTACCTACGTGAGTGCACGCAGTGTGATATACCACTCCGTGCATACCCGATATGGACAAAACAGGTAGAGGAAGAGGAAGAGGTAGTGGCAGAGGCAGAGGAAGGCCACCCGGCAGGTCTGCGCGAGGTCGTGTAAATGTAATTTCGTGTGGACCTGGCCCACAGTACAGTGCTCGGAAGAAGGCACGTCCCATCACCTCCCAAGATTGTCAGGACGTGGTTGAGTATTTAGCGACACAGAACACCTCATCTTGCTCAGCCACCAGCGCTACTACTAGCACCACTTCCGCTGCATTTGACACTTCGCAAGAATTATTTAGTGGTGGTGAAATCACTGATGCACAGCCATTGTTACAGCCAGATGAATTTTCACCAGCTCATATGTCTGCGTTACGCGACAACACTATGGATGTAACGTGTAAGGAGGATGAAGGACCTACACATTTGGATTTTTCTGAGGCAAGCGAAGCTGGGCAGGATGATTACGATGATGACGATGATAGGGATCCTCTGTATGTTCCCAATAGAGGAGATGAAGAGGGGGACAGTTCAGAGGGGGAGTCAGAGAGTAGTAGGAGGATAGAAGTTGCTGAAAGAAGCTGGGGCAGCTCTTCGTCAGAAACAGCTGGTGGCAGAGTCCGGCACCATGTATCGCCAGATTCGCCACCTATGTACAGCCAGCCAACTTGCCCTTCAGCATCAGCTGCTGAGGTCCCCATAGTGCCCACATCCCAGGGTGGCTCAGCGGTGTGGAAATTTTTTAATGTGTGTGCCTCAGATCGGACCAAAGCCATCTGTTCGCTCTGCCAACAAAAATTGAGCCGTGGAAAGGCCAACACTCACGTAGGGACAAGTGCCTTACGAAGGCACCTGCAGAAAAGGCACAAACAGCAATGGGATGGCCACCTGAGCAAAAGCAGCAGCAGCACACAAAAGCAAAGTCACCCTCCTTCTCCTCTTCCTCCTTCAGGTGCATCATCTGCTTATGCCGCTCTCTCCCTTGCACCTTCACAGGCACCCTCCTCCACTCCGCCTCTGCCCTTGAGCGGTTCCTGCTCCTCTGCCCACAGCAGCAGTCAGGTGTCCGTGAAGGAAATGTTTGAGCGGAAGAAGCCACTTTTGGCCAGTCACCCCCTTGCCCGGCGTCTGACAGCTGGCGTGGCGGAACTGTTAGCTCGCCAGCTGTTACCATACCGGCTGGTGGACTCTGAGGCCTTCCGTAAATTTGTGGCCATCGGAACACCGCAGTGGAAGATGCCAGGCCGCACTTATTTTTCCAGAAAGGCCATACCCCAACTGCACCGTGAAGTTGAGAGGCAAGTGGTGTCATCTCTTGCGAAGAGCGTTGGGTCAAGGGTACACCTGACCACGGATGCCTGGTCTGCCAAGCACGGGCAGGGCCGCTACATTACCTACACAGCCCATTGGGTGAACCTGGTGGTGAACGATGGCAAGCAGAAAGCGGCGGACCAAATTGTGACACCTCCACGGCTTGCAGGCAGGCCTCCTGCCACCTCCTCTCCTCCTGCTACATGCTCTTCGCTGTCCTCCTCCTCCTCCTTGGCTGAGTGGCAGTTCTCCTCTCCAGCTACACAGCCCCAGCTCCGCAGGGCCTATGCTGCATGCCAGGTACGACGGTGTCACGCCATCTTAGACATGGCTTGTCTCAAAGCGGAGAGTCACACTGGAGCAGCTCTCCTGGCTGCTCTTAAGAAACAGGTGGATGAGTGGCTGACCCCGCACCACCTGGAGATAGGCAACGTGGTGTGCGACAACGGCAGCAATCTGCTTGCCGCTTTGCATATGGGGAAGCTGACACACATACCCTGCATGGCACATGTCATGAATCTGGTGGTTCAAAGATTTGTGGCAAAGTACCCTGGCTTAGCGGATGTCCTGAAGCAGGCCAGGAAGTTCTGTGGGCATTTGAGGCGCTCTTACACAGCCATGGCACGATTTGCAGAAATTCAGCGTAAAAACAACATGCCGGTGAGACGCCTCATTTGCGATAGCCCCACTCGCTGGAACTCGACCCTCCTCATGTTCTCCCGCCTGCTAGAACAGAAGAAAGCCGTCACCCAGTACCTCTACAACTGGAGTAGAACGAAACAGTCTGGGAAGATGGGGATGTTCTGGCCCGACAACTGGACAATGATGAAAAATGCATGCAGGCTCATGCGGCCGTTTGAGGAGGTGACCAACCTGGTGAGCCGCAGTGAGGGCACCATCAGCGACTTAATTCCCTACGCGTACTTCTTGGAGCGTGCTGTGCGTAGAGTGGCGGATGAAGCTGCGAATGAGCGTGACCAGGAACCGTTACGGCAGGAACAGGCATGGGACCAATTTTCATCAGACCCAGCTGTTTCCTCAACACCTGCGGCAGCACAGAGGGGGGAGGAGGAGGAAGAAGAGAGGTCATGTGCAGAAGATGAGTCAGACTCAGAGGATGATGAGCAAGGTGTTTCTTTGGGGGAGGAGGAGGAGGAGGAGGGGACAGTGGCAGGAGAACAACCGCAGCAGGCGTCGCAGGGGGCTTGTGCTGCGCAACCTTCCCGTGGTATTGTTCGCGGCTGGGGGGAGGAGGTTGACTTACCTGACGTCACTGAGGAAGAGCAAGAGGAGATGGAGGGTACTGGATCCGACTTTGTGCAGATGTCGTCTTTTATGCTGTCCTGCCTGTTGAGGGACCCCCGTATAAAAAACCTCAAGGGGAATGAGCTGTACTGGGTGGCCACACTACTAGACCCTCGGTACAGGCACAAAGTGGCGGACCTGTTACCAACTCACCGGAAGGTGGAAAGGATGCAGCACATGCAGAACCAGCTGTCAACTATGCTTTACAATGCCTTTAAGGGTGATGTGACGGCACAACGCCAGCAAGGTACCACTGCCACTAATCCTCCTCCCGTGTCCACGCAGTCAAAGACAGGACGCTCCAGCGATCTCATGGTGATGTCGGACATGCGGACGTTCTTTAGTCCAACGCCTCGCCGTAGCCCTTCCGGATCCACCCTCCACCAACGCCTGGAACGGCAGGTAGCCGACTACCTGGCCTTAAGTGTGGATGTAGACACTGCTGTGAACAGCGATGAGGAACCCTTGAACTACTGGGTGCGCAGGCTTGACCTGTGGCCAGAGCTGTCCCAATTTGCCATCCAACTTCTCTCCTGCCCTGCCGCAAGCGTCCTCTCAGAAAGGACCTTCAGCGCAGCTGGAGGCATTGTCACAGAGAAGAGAAGTCGCCTAAGTCACAAAAGTGTTAAGTACCTCACCTTTATAAAAATGAATGAGGCATGGATCCCGGAGGGCTGCTGCCCGCCCCAAGACTAAGTCAGTCCCCGCACATACAGCATCTCTGCCTGCACGCCGTGTGACTGGCTGCCTGGCCTGCCCCAAGAAGACTAAGTCGCTCCCAGTCCCTCCACACAGCATGTCTGCCTGCAGGCCGCTTCACTACCTTCTCCGCCACCACCAACAGGGTCCGGGACTCCAGGCGGATTGCTGAATTTTTTAGGCCGCTGCTAGCAGCGGCCGCTGTAATAATTTTTCGGGTGCGTGTACATGACTGCCTAATTTTTCTGGCTGCACTGCGGGCAGCTGCAACAACAAAAGAAAAGGCATGAACATGCGCCCATTCCCCTTCGTGATCATTACCTTGCCGTGGTGAAGGGGCTTGCGTATCACAATGGAGCAATGACCGGCGCCTAGATGAGTGTCTCGGGGGGCACACCCACGATAATAAGGTCGTTGCCTCATTGTGGTCAGACCAAATTTGATCAGCTGGACAGTCACTGTTCTGTCATTCAGCTACATCAGCCAGGTGACTGACCATATGGGCTGTAAAGCCACCAAAACCTGCACTCTCGCCATGGTGCGCACCAGTCCAGCACGGCCGTCACTACACAAACAGCTGTTTGCGGTGCGTTACACGATGAGTTTGGTGCGTCAGTGTGAAGCAGTACCTTAATTACACTACCTGATTGATGTATACACATGCAAGATGTTTGAAAGCACTTTAGGCCTGTCATTTAACATTCAATGTGATTTCTGCCCTTAAAACGCTGCTTTGCGTCAAATCCAGATTTTTCCCGGGGACTTTTGGCATGTATCCCACTCCGCCATCCCCCCCTCCAGGTGTTAGACCCCTTGAAACATCTTTTCCATCACTTTTGTGGCCAGCATAATTAATTTTTTTTTTCAAAGTTCGCATCCCCATTGAAGTCTATTGCGGTTCGCGAACTTTAACGCGAACCGAACCTTTCGCGAAAGTTCGCGAACCCGGTTCGCGAACCGAAAATCGGAGGTTCGGCCCAACTCTAATGAGAAACCCATGTGTATCAGAACTTTGCTTTGGTCTGACTACCCACTATGTTATCGACCCTGTCTCCAAGGCCGGGCCAACGCAGAGGCGAGAGGGGCTCCAGCCTCAGGGCACAGCATAGGAGAGGGCCGCACAACTCACTCAGCTATTATTCCCCTATTGTGTTTGAAGCAGAGAGAAATAAGAAAAGGGGATGCATGGCCATATAGCTAGAGATTAAGTTGTTTTTTTTTGGGGGGGGGGGGAGTTGGGGGCCCCGGGAAGCCTCTTAGTCTAATAGCAATCAATGTGTGCCAGCTGGGGTGGGTAGGATGGAAGGGCGCACTTTGGTATCTCAGCCTTTGGTGCTGGAGGACCTATTCCCAGCTCTGCCTGGCTCATCTGTGAAACCAATTAATTAACTACCTCAGCTACATCCGATTGCCCGCTCTGCTGTCAACTCCTGCCTGTACGACTTCCTGCACTGTTGGCGACTTCTGGCTTGCTGTTACTGACACTTCTGCTGTTCCTGGGGTTCCTGCTGCATCTACCACGGCTGTTGAACCAATCCGCATCTGGAGTTGCATTACATTCTGCCAACTGGTTTGCAAGATGCTGATTCCAGCTGCCACTGAAGTGATCCACGCCAAATTTCTGATGCAAGCTTTCTTGCCCCTTGTCGCCCGGCTCTCCCTGTTCCATCTCCAGGGAGTGCAGGTGGCAAATTGAAAGAGAAGCTGTCCTCAACAAGTGTGTGTACAGTGTTCATCCGATGTCTGCTTAAGATCTGCCATTCGAAATCTTGAGCAATCCCCAACGTCCAAGTACTGCCAAACACATTTTTCTCCCCATTTCCCCTCCTGCTGTAAACTGCTCCATCACTTGTCATCCCTTTACCCCCCCCCCCCCCCCCCCCCCCCGTCCATAGCAAGAGAAGTGTAGCTAGCTTGGAGACGTCAGCACTGCACTGTCGTCTAAGGGATTGAGTACCGATCCTCGCTGGATTACAGAAATCCCCGGTGAGTATGAAGCTTTACAGCAGCTACTTGGACCACAATGGGGATGAGTCATCTGCTGCTTCTGTCTTTGTTCTAGACCAGATGACGCATGGACGTACAAGAACAATCTTCTGCAATCATTATATGTAAATGGAGCAGCTCATTCCAGATGTTTTATGCTGAATTATTAGAGAGTGATCACTATAGGGGCAGTCATGCTGTGCATTACAGTTGTGTTTATTATGTATTATATCCTTTAAGTTTAATCAGGTAATGTTTCTTGTTCATGGCTGCAGACTCTCTCCGTGTATATCTTATTATAAGAAACCTCACCAATTTCAAATTCTTGTTCCTCAGCAATAGCCAAGCAACAGGAAGCTGATCGTGGAAACCATATTTTTCGTTATCTGCAAATGTTATTCAGTCATGCTGCATCGTACTTGATTTATTTTTGTAAAATGACTCCTTTGAGTGTGGTTTATTTTTGTTACTGATTTATAAAGTGCTACCATATTTTGTGGTGCTGTACTATTCAGTGGTGCTGTATGCTGTACAGCTTTATGCTTATTGGAGTTCCCAATTTTACACATCACAGCTCAACAGCTTCATGCTGCATTCAAGGTGTTCTTGGACAGTGATAAATGGCAGGAATGGCTATAAGGTCATTACTAATGTTGCAGTATTTGTGGTTTGTCAAATATTGTTATTGTGGAGCCAGCACTATCTCCTGTACATCTTTGGTGTGCAAGTGCAACACACAGGGTGAAATTTCTGGTACCAACTGCTTCCTCCATACCTTCACAAGGGACTGTCTAGCTGCCACAAAAATAAAGTGAGCACGAGATCTGTGGGCCATAGAGAACCCAGGCACAAGCAAAGAAGTTGCAGTACAAACAGAGAAATTGTGGTTAACGCTTAAGATCCACCTGAAAACAAAGGTGGTCTGTATCTGGTGAGCATTTAGACAGAGGGGACATGGTCCTTCACAATAGAGTTGCACTAATCATCACAGACACCTGGGTGGTTTTGAGTGAAAGTGTACTGAACGTTATTTCCTTATGTGGCGTTTGTATTTTCTGTTCTAGACATGCATGGAGAGCGCAGCAGTGATTATTGAAATCAGCTCAACAAAGGGAAGTTGTATTAACATTATTATTATTACTATTACCAGTTGTAGTATAATAATAAAAGTCATTATTATAATAATTATAACTATTATAAGTAGCAGTTATAGTAGTAGCCGTCATGGTAGTAGTAGTGGTAGTAGCTATTGTTGTTCCATTATATGTGCTCATCACTGATGAGTGGCGTAGCAATATGGGGTGCAGAGGTTGTGATGCCACTGGGGCCCTTGGACCAGAGGGGCCCATTAGCGGCCCTTATTCATCTATCCATCTTATAAGCTTTGCATTGGGACTATGCTGGTAATGAACACCTCTATATGTGCATTGAATAGTGGTTATGCTTAATTCGTATTACACCTCTCTGACACTGAAACTGTCCTTGTTACCTTTTTAAAGTTTGGGGCTTCATATCAATAGAATTCTTGGGGCCTCCCTTGTAACAAGCTCCTCAGTTACGCCACTGTCACTGACATTAGCCGATGATAGTATAAGATAAAGGCAAGCTTCAATGACCTGCCATTACATCTCTTAGTGAAGTACCATCACCTGGGATTACAAAGGAAAACGATTGGTGATTTGGTAACCATTAAGTGCTTAAGAAGGAGAAGCATCAATGTTAATCCGTCTGCTACAAAGAAAGATCAGTGGTTTTCCATGTGACAGTAGTGTTTATTATAAAGCCTTTGATATCCTGTCTAGACTACCCCTAAATGCAGTCATCTATCAGACAGGTAACTGTACAGCAAGATCTCAAAAACCTTATATTGGCAGATTATATAGCGCATTGCATTACTAGAGTTTTATAGATAAAACGTGTTTGACATTCTCCAGACAGCCTGGTGTCAAAACATTTCAGTAAATACATCTATCTAATTTATAAATTATACTATTTAAATGGACATTATTCACATATTATTTTAGATTAGATTTCAGCAAGCTGGCAGTCTGAAATGTGTTTTTGGCTGTTGAGATCATAGGCAATTAGAAACAAATATCACACATTTATTAGCAACAGGTTTAAAGGGACCCTGTGCGCTAATTAAAAATGAAATTGGGACTTACCTGGGGCTTCCTCCAGCCCACCGTAGGCCGCCCGCAAGGTCCCCCGGCATCCTTCTGGCTCTTCTCCCGGTCCCGGCTGGCGGTTCCGTTACTAGATGACTTGAGCCTGAATTCATCAAGGTTGCTTCCCGTTTTGACTGTATGCGTAATCATGCCGGCCAGCTATGTGTCATCATGCGCGGTTCTCTAATATTGAACCGCGCATGCGCAGGACTCTCACTGTGGCCTACGTGATGACGTGTAGCCATCCGGTGTCATTACGCATATAGTCAAAGCGGGAAGCAGCCCTGACGACTTCAGGTTGAAGTTGTCTAATAATGGAGTCGTCAGCCGGGATCGGGAGAGGAGCCAGGAGGATGCCGGGGGACCTTGCGGTGTACAAAGGGCTGGAGGAAGCCCCAGGTAAGTCCCAATTTCTTTTTCAATTAGTGATCAGGGTCTCTTTAAAGTGAATGGGAACCGCATTTAAAAAAGAGACAGATACTTACCCAAGGAGAGGGAAGGCTCTGGGTCCTATAGAGCCTTCCTCTCCTCTCCTGGTCCCCTCGTTCCAGTGCTGGCTCGCCCGGTAGCAGTATTTGACTAATTTAGTCAAATACTGCTTTACCCTGCCGAAGGAGGCTTCAGAAGTCTTCAGGGAGCCCGAGTGCTCCTGAAGAAGGGCGGCCCTGTACTGCGCCTGCGCAAGCACGCTCTCTTGCACGCTCACGCCTGTGCAGTATGGAGCCGCACATCTTCGGGAGGACACGGCTCCCAAAGACTTTCAAATACCCTTTCGGTGGGGGAATTGAAATAGGGGGGAGCCAGCACAGGATAGAGGGCAGGATAGAGGGCACCGAGAGAGGAGACAGAAGGCTCTATACGACCCAGAGCCTTCCCTCTCCTTAGGTAAGTACAGGGGCGTAGCAATAGGGGGTGCAGAGGTAGCGACTGCATCGGGGCCCTTGGGCCAGAGGGGCCCCGAAGGGCCCTCCCTTAACTACAGAATTAGCTCTCTATTGGTCCTGTGCTCATAATAATCACTTCTACAGATACTATGAATACTGGTAATCATTAACAAACTGTTCCCCATCCCCTTCTTGCACCTCTGACACTGTAGTTGCCATTGGCAGATTTTGGTGCGCCGTATAAATTGCTATGTATAGAGTGCTTGGGGGGCCCCATGGTAAAACTTGCATCGGGGCCCACAGCTCCTTAGCTACGCCACTGGGTAAGTATTTGCTTCATGTTTTTTTAAATGCGGTTCCCATTCACTTTAAGGCTCAGCACATATTATTAAGGCAAATCGTTGAAATATTTGCAACATTTCGTTGACTGCAGTGTGCCGCACGTACATTATATTCTGATGGTCTCAATTTTTTTGTTCCTTCGCATTTGCACTGCAGATAAAAAAAACTACTTGTGAGCAGCTTTTTACTGCTGCAAGTGTTTCGAAGTCATTGGCCCATATGCAATTCACTTTTTCTCCTGAGTTTTCTCCTAGGTGATATTTTTTGAAGCAGGTGGTCTCAGCGCCGGCACTGCTTTAGCACTAATGCTATTGTGCGCACCACGTACAAGGGTAATTCGGGGTTACGACAATCCCCAGACCCCGAATTTCTTCTCTCTTTGAGTTGCTATAGCCTGGAGGGTATTTAACGCCGCCAGGAATTTCAGCGGCAGCAGGGTGAGCTGTCATTCACCCTGCACCAAAACTCGTCAGTGGCGCAATAACTCGTACCCAATATTTTCACACCTTGTCAATAAAATACCTTTTAAACCACTAGTAAGCAATCAAGTACTTAACCTCTTGCCGACCGCGTCACGCCAGTAGGCGTGGCCGCGGCGGCAGCCCCAGGACCGCCTAACGCCAATTGGCGTAAAGTCCTGGGGCTCTGTTTTGCAGGAGATCGCGCGCAGGCTGCGCGCGCATCTCCTGCTTGGGGGGCGGAGCTCCGCCCCGCCTTCAGTCTCCGAGCGGCTATTGCCGCTCGGGAGACCGGTAGACGGCGTGATCGCCGTCTATTTACTTTGTGCAGCGCTGCGATCAGCAGCAGCGCTGCACTGGGGACAGCCGTGTGACACGGCTGTCCCCCTGGGGGACAAGAGAGCGATCGGCTCTCATAGGCAGAAGCCTATGACAGCCGATCGCCGTAATTGGCCGGCTGTGGGGAGGGAGGGAGGGAGCGAGGGAGGGAAGGGGTTTAAAGGAAGAGGGTTTGTTTTTTTAAAAAAGGCAACAATAATATTTATTAAAACAAAAATAAACATGGGGGGAGCGATCAGACCCCACCAACAGAGAGCTCTGTTGGTGGGGAGAAAAGGGGGGGGGAATCACTCGTGTGCTATTTTGTGCGGCCCTGCAGCTTGGCCTTAAAGCTGCAGTGGCCTTTTAAACTAAAAATTGCCTGGTCACTAGGGGGGTTTAGCCCTGCAGTCCTCAAGAGGTTAAATAGTACTTTTTTAACCTACCTTTTGGTACTTTTTCAATTGCAAAGTGCCCAAAAGTTATTTTAAAGAGAAGATTAAAGACAAGATCTTAAAGAGAAGATGAAACTTAGAATGCACAGACAGAATACAAGATTTAAGGAATCATGCATGAAAATTGCACACGAAAATGTGAATACAGTGAGACACGATTTGGGCAGAAACGTTTGTGTTTTTGCATACCTCAAGTGAGCGCGCAGCCTCAGACTGCTTCCTGCAACAGGTGAGGCTCTGTGCTGCCAACAGCAACAAAATATTGCTTTTTTATTTTTACAACTGTAAATTGCTGTGACCTTTTGTGTTTTTCAATGGGATTGCCTGATGACTTATACTTGCAGAATTCAGTAAGAACAATAATGTAGGGAGGGATACATTTTGCTAGACAGAATAGGCGAACACCTGTCTGATTGATAAAATAGTACCTACTGACTTCACAACAGTTCTACTCTTTTTATTGTGCCTAACAAGTAAATAAGGGCTGGTTAAAAGTACAATTATCAAGTTTCAGATTTATTATTACTAGCAGTCCTAATGTTGTGCTTCTGCCCTTACTGTATCGTCTGTCAGAAGGTCAATGCTGGTCATCCCATCTGACATGTGTGAAGAAAATAAGTCCGCAAATATTGCCTCCAAGTGGTGAGTGGAGCCATGTAAAATATTTATTGTGGCCCCTCTAAACCCTAGAAGGCTTTTTACATTAGTTTAGGCCCATTGCATAAAATCCTGGTGCTCTCAGTAACTTGAGGGTATAGTCTGTGTTGCTACTCCTAGAATCCTATTTAGAGTTGTGTATGCAGACGGTTCCCTACTGACAAACAGGTGTCATTACTGTAGTTTTTTTGTAAGTTAAATTTGTTTGCAAGTCGAGTCATGTGTTATACATAGTGAAAAGTGAAAAAAATATTTATTTGTGGGCCCCACAAGTCAAGGGACCCTGGTGCGGTCACAATCTCATACACATGCTACATGAAACTCAGCTAAGGCAGCCGATAATGACTGCCTCTGCTGAGAATCTAGCATGTGTACAGTGGCCACAGATGCCTCCTGACACCTCAGTCAGTTATCAGCCTGACGGATCGATTCGGACGAGCACCGACCGAGAGCATTGTTCTCCCTAGTCACCCCGACCGGAACATGAGGTTCCACACCGCTCCATCGGCCCTCCTCCCCCCACACAGCAACAGAACATGTCTTTAGCCTGCAGCTAGTGACTCATCTGTACACCGAAGAAGCAATGAACAAGGAAAAAAGACATGAACGAATTCAATAAGCTCATTTTTCATAATTTTTCTTTTTTTTTTCTTCTTAATTTTAGCACTTTGCAATTGAGAAAGTACCAAAAGTAGGTGAATAATTACTACCAAACTCATTTTAAGTATTTTCTTTCTTGCTGGTGGCTTTAAAGGCATTTGCTTGTCACGGTGTAATAATATGACCTAGGGGAAAACTCAAGAGAAAAACTGAATTGAATAGGGACCAAACATATTATTAATTTCTCTTTAAGTTTTTCTTTTAACGGCTAGTGTGCCTGCGCCGAGGTGTATTAGAATGTCTACAGATGAACCCTTGGATAGTAAAGCAATATACTTGCACTAGTGATTTTACCTCCCTGAATGTACAGGAAAAAGCTTACAATGTGCAGCAGTGTGCAACAACATTTGAGCATGGGGGGCGGGGCTAGCTATCAATCATTTTAATTGTAAACACTTGGGCCTACTTGCAATTAACCTTTTCTCCTGATATTTTCAAAATTGTCAATTAAATTACTTTTATAAAATGCCACCTGAAAGCAAGAAAATAATCAAAATAATTTTGATTGTGCTTTTTCACCTACTTTTCAGTACTTTTTCAGTTGAAAAGTGCTGGAAACTTGTATTAAATAGAACATGAAAAATGATCTCCTAGGAGAAAACTCGGGCAAGAAAGTTAATTCCATATGGGCCCCTCTGTATGCAATATGCATATTAGGCTGTGTATTTGGTAGGGTAAAGTTAAGGTACGTACACACGCTCAACTTGTCTTTTGAATGACAAGTTGGATGTGTGTACGCACTGTTGAGCGACTGATAACAGTCGGTTTGCCTGATCCGCTTAGCGGATCTGCTGGACCAGCTGTCGTTCAAAATGCTGGGAATACACGGCTCGATTTTGAGCCATTAAGATGGCTCGCTAGATCATTTCCGACATGTCTGATCACCGTTCATTCATTTTGCCGCTCGATTCATCATTGAAGTGAATTGAAAAAAGATAAGAAAAACGAGCGGAAGATAAGAGAATCAAGCGGACAAAACGATCGGGCGCAGAATCGAGCGCCAGAATCGTCCCGTGTATTCCCAGCATTAGGTCCGTACATGTGTATAAACGACTCTCAATTATTTGTCCAACTAATAGATGTTCAAACAACAAGTTGTTTGATCAGTCATTTAATCTAGTCCATTGTTCTACCCAGTCCATTGTCCATTATCAAGTTGGTTAAACGACGTGTAAATTAGGTAAATGGGCATATCAGCCGCTTTGTTGGTCAGTGTGTACATGACGTCTGAACGACTGGCTGTTCAAACGACCAGTTCAAACAACAATCAGGCGTAAAGTTGGACGTGTGTACGCACGTTCTGTAAAATTGCTGCAGGAGTTATCAGGGCTATAATCAGTGCTATAAATAAACAAGAATAATAAGTATGGTCCTAAATACAGCTTGAACCGCAGGTGGTTAGTGTGTCCCACCTTGATACAAAATGTAAAATGTTTCTTCCGTCTGATTTGGTAAAACTAAGAGTGAATTGTATGGAGACGCATGGTACTCAGGCATAGGTGCTCAGGGCAGTGGGTATAGCTTGCCACAGACAGAAGTTCACTTTGAACTAAGACAGAAAGTTATCCAAACAACCCATCGTTTTTTGAACGTCGGCCCCACAATCGCTCTGGGATTATATCTTAAGCCACCCGCTGGTGTGAACAAAACATTGGGAGCAATTCCAAAAATAGTTTCAAACACTGAAAGAGTTGCACCACATGTGCTTTTTCACCTTGGATGCTCCCTGGGTTCTTTTGACTTGTGACTGCCCTTTAATTTAACCCCTATCCAGTTAGAAGAATATCAAAGCCTTGCTTTCCTGAAGCACTGGCTGCCCTTCATAAAGACAGTGGGGTTAATATGTTTTGCTTTGAGAAATGTCTTAGTGTGAAGCCATTAGCCCTTTTTTTTAGTTTACCTTTTATTCTCTAGGCAGAGTCCAAGAAAACATGTTTCTGAACATCAAGGATGTTTTCCTTCTAGAGCATTAATTTAGTCCAGGCCTGAGACACAATCATAGTGGAAGGCAGGAATCTTGAATAAACAAACACGGAGTCAGATGTACATTGCCTACACACCTCATATGAGCTGCAGGAAAGATAATAATGGTAACGTGTAAAATATTCATAGGATATTGTCATTGGCTCATTCAATCCTTTTGTGATAAGCTTATTAAACATACAGTTACCTATCTGTATTATCTAAAACAGCTAAAAGATATAGATGGAAAACTTTCACAAGCCAGCTTGAAATTTGACCTGCAAGTTTACAATGCACATCTTGTGGAATATATCAATTTCAAATGCAAATTCCCAAGTTTTGCATATAGCATGTCATATTTTTTGCACTTTTTTTCTTTTGCAAAGCTGGCTTACCACGTCAGTGTCAAATGCTGCATACGTGTACCGAAAAGCAGATCAAATTCCATCCAGTAGCCTCTTCCAGTCCCAAAAATTAACCACATAATGTATTCATGGAAGAGCTGAGAGTAGCAGCAGCCAGTCTTTCCCTTACGGTACACAGCTGACCCCTCCCACCTCCTCTGTGCTGCTGCTGAGAGATTAAGGGAGGGTTCACAGTTATCATTGTGGAAAAATAATGTGTTCACGTTTGCATACATTTGCAATTGTTATTTTTTTTAACCTCCTCTGTGTTTAATTTCCCTGCAATTTTGGTACCAAAATCAGTACAACTTTTTGAAAGTGTTTCTTTATATTGTAAGGATTTTTGCAGGACCGCTTGCAAGTTGCAGTCTTGCAAGCTGTCCGCAAGCATGTGTTCAATATAAAAAAAGCAGTTTTTAATTTTATTTTTTATTTTTATTAAAAAAATATAAATTTTTACTTTTGCTGCTATGGGCAGTAGTGCCGCCCATAGCTTTTTTTTTACACTTAGTATTTTTTATATTGGATCCAATACAGATCTTTGTATTGAATCCAATACAAAACAAATTGAATTTGCCGCCTGATGTGATGACGCTGCGTACGCCCGACACAAGATGGTGCACGCAGCGTCATCAGAGGGACACACTCGCTGAGGGACAGGAAGCGACGAACAGAGAAGAAGAGGAGATTGCCGTCCAGGGATCACTGAGAAGAAGACCGGAATACTCGTGGAGGGAAGCCGCGAGGTGGCAATGAGGGATCCCACATGCCAGCGACGCTGCAGCCTGACTCGTTCTTACCATTAGAGATGTACCGAACGGTTCACCGGCGAACGGTTCCTGGCGAACTTTGGGGGTTCGCGTTCGCCTGCACCAGGCGAACTTTTGCGGAAGTTCGATTCGCCCCATAATGCACTATGAGGGTCAACTTTGACCCTCTGCATCACAGTCAGCAGGCACATTGTAGCCATTCAGGCTACACTAAGCCCTGGAGCCCCACCCCCCCTTATATAAGGCAGGGTCCGGTGGCCATTAGCCTCACTCGTGTGCCTGCTAGAGAGAGGAAAGGGACAGCTGCTGCAGACTTGTTCTTCTAGGGACAGATTAGTTAGGTTCTTGGCTGCTTAGCTTGCTCCTGGCTGATTGTTATTGCTTTTATAGCACCCCTCAATAGCTCTGTTCAGAGCTCATCCTGTACTTTTTTTTTTCTGTGTGTCAAACTGACACTTTTGTTGCATGCACAGCCTTGCTAATTGATAGAGTGTGTGCCACTGCCAGCAGCCCAGCACATTCAGTGACTACCTGTGTGTGTGACAGGGAGCTGCACATTGTACTGCCTAGTACTGCATATACCCAGTACCTGTTGTGTTTACTTAACCCACCTCATCACTGCATATACCTAGCTTTGTGTTGAGTGAACCCAGCTCACTGCATCTAACTACCTGTTGTGTTCAGTGAACCCACCTCACTGCATCTAAGTACCTTTACTGTTCAGTGAACCCAGCTCACTGCATCTTACTACCTGTTGTGTTTAGTGAACCCAGCTCACTGCATCTAAGTACCTTTATTGTTCAGTGAACCCAGCTCACTGCATCTAAGTACCTTTATTGTTCAGTGAACCCAGCTCACTGCATCTTACTACCTGTTGTGCTTAGTGAACCCAGCTCACTGCATCTAAGTACCTTAACTGTTCAGTGAACCCAGCTCACTGCATCTAACTACCTGTTGTGTTGAGTGAACCCACCTCACTGCATCTAAGTACCTTTACTGTTCAGTGAACCCAACTCACTGCATCTTACTACCTGTTGTATTCAGTGAACCCACCTCACTGCATCTAACTACCTTTATTGTTCAGTGAACCCACCTCACTGCATCTTACTACCTGTTGTGTTCAGTGAACCCAGCTCACTGCATCTAAGTACCTTTACTGTTCAGTGAACCCAGCTCACTGCATCTTACTACCTGTTGTGTTCAGTGAACCCAGCTCACTGCATCTAAGTACCTTTATTGTTCAGTGAACCCAGCTCACTGCATCTAAGTACCCCCGAGATGGACAAAATGGACAAACCAGGTAGAGGAAGAGGTAGAGGCAGACCCAGAGGAAGGCCACCAGGCACCGGCAGGTCTGTGCGAGGTGGTGTTGCTGTGATTTCGTGTGGACCTGGCCCAAAATACAGTGCTCAGAAGAAGGCACGTGCCATCACTTCCCAAGATCAGGACGTGCTTGACTATTTAACACAGAACACCTCATCTCCCGCAGCAACCAGCGCTACAACAAGCACCACATCTGCTGCATTTGACACTTCGCAGGAGTTATTTGGTGGTGGTGGTGAAATCACTGATTCAAACCCACTACTGCAACAACAAGAAGAAAGCGCAGGTACACCACCTCATACGTCTGAGTTAGGTGGCGATAGTATGGACGTAACGTTTGAGGAGGTGGATGATGAACCACCTGAAGTTGGTGCAGTTGAGGAGGTGTCTGAGGAAAGCGAAGCTGGCCAGGAGGATTATGATGATGATTAGACGGATACCACATATGTTCCCGGTAGAGGAGATGACCAGGGGGACAGTTCAGAGGAGGAGTCAGAGAGGAGTAGGAGGAGAGGACTCCATGATAGAAGCAGAGGGAGCCTGTCCTCAGAAACAGCTGCGGGCAGTGTCCGGCGCCATGTATCGCCAGCTATGGCCAGCCAGCCAACATGCCCTTCAACGTCAGCTGCTGATGCCACCGTAGCGCCATCACCCCAGGGGGGCTCAGCGGTTTGGAAATTTTTTCACGTGTGTGTCTCAGATCGGAGCAAAGCCATCTGTTGTCTCTGCCAGCAAAAATTGAGCCGTGGAAAGGCCAACTCTCATGTAGGGACAAGTGCCTTACGAAGGCACCTGGAGAGAAGGCACAAACAGCTATGGGAAGAACACCTGAGGAAAAGCAGCACCCCTCAAAAGACAAGCCACCCTCCTTCTCCTCTTCCTCCTTCAGGTGCATCGTCTTCATCCACTTTCTCCCTTGCACCTTCACAGCCACCCTCCTCCACACCGCCTCTTCCCTTCAGCGGTTCCTTCTCCTCTGCCCACAGCAGTACCCAGCTGTCTGTGAAGGAAGTATTTGAACGTAAGAAGCAAATGTCTGCCAGTCACCCTCTTGCCCGGCGTCTGACAGCTGGCGTGCCGGAACTATTAGCTCGCCAGCTATTACCATACAAGCTGGTGGAGTCGGAGGCTTTCCGTAAGTTTGTGGCCATTGGTACACCGCAGTGGAAGATACCAGGCCGCAATTATTTTTCACAAAAGGCCATACCCAAACTGTACCGTGCAGTTGAGAGGCAAGTGGTGTCATCTCTGGCACACAGCGTTGGGTCAAGGGTCCACCTGACCACGGATGCCTGGTCTGCCAAGCACGGGCAGGGCCACTACATTACATACACAGCCCATTGGGTCAACCTGGTGGCCGATGGCAGCAAGCAGGGAGTACGTGGCTGCGCAGCGGATCGACTTGTCACACCTCCACGGCTTGCAGGCAGGCCTCCAGCCACCTCCTCTCCACCTGCTACCACCGCTTTGCTGTCGTCATCCTCCTCCTCCTCCTTGGCTGGTGCCGCGATCTCCTCTCCAGCTACACAGCCCCAGCACCCCAGGGCCTATGCTGCATGCCAGGTACGACGGTGTCACGCAGTGTTAGACATGTCTTGCCTGAAAGCGGAGAGTCACACTGGAGCAGTGGTGCTCAACAGAGCTCGAATATTCGAGTAGCTCGAATATTTGAGCTCTTTTTCAGCTATTCGAGCTCGGTATTCGAGCTCCGAATAGCTGGAGATATTCGAATGGGCTATTCGAGTAAACTCGAATAGCACATTCACTATTCGCGCTATTCGAGCTAACAGCGCTATTCGAGCTCGAATAGCGTCATAGCCCAGATTGATGTCCTCAGAGCCAATCAGAGGGCTCCCAGGCCCTCTGACGGCAGCCAATCACAGAGGGGGACCCTGGCCAGCCCCTACCCTATAAATAGCGGCCGCCTTGTTAGGTTTTTCCGTCCTTGCCTGACTTTGTACAGAGAGAGATCTGCTCCTTTGTGCTTTGGCTTAGCAAGAGCTTTATTGTGGTCATTCACCTAGCGTTTTTGCTCACATACACCTCCTATATACACCTATATTGTTGTTAGTTAGATAGACATTGTATTTTAGTTAGTAGCTTGTGAGTTACTAGAGAGCCAGCTGCTGCAGGCAAGCTTACACAACTTTAGGCCTCAGGGCCTTGCCTGTGTGGGCAGCTCAGCTGTTCTCTCCTGTCCTCTGTTAGTTTATTTCTCATCTATACCAGTATTTCTGCTGTCCTTTACTAGTACTGAGTGATTGTATTTTGTATTGTAGTTATATAACTGTACTAGGTCACTCACTGTCACTGTTTGTTCATAGCTCCTGCGTGTGACCGTGTGTGTGTGCGTGCACTGTCTGTAGTGTACACACACTCTATTTCCTTCTGATTACTGATTATTGTAATTTCTAGTTGTACTTACTGTTACTACTTACTGTACTAGGGACGGACACTCAGTCACTGTTCATAGGCTAGCTCCTGCGTGTGTGTGCGCGTGCACTGTCTGTAGTGTACACACACTCTATTTCCTTGTGATTACTACTGAATCTGATTATTGTAATTTCTAGTTGTACTTCCTGACTGTTACTACTTACTTACTGTACTAGGGTAGGGACACTCACTCAGTCACTGTTCATAGGCTAGCTCCTGCGCGTGTGTGCGCGTGCGTGCACTCACTGTCTGTAGTGTACACACACTCTATTTCCTTGTGATTACTACTGATTATTGTAATTTCTAGTTGTACTTCCTGACTGTTACTACTTACTTACTGTACTAGGGACACTCACTCAGTCACTGTTCATAGGCTAGCACCTGCGCGTGTGTGCGCGTGCGTGCACTCACTGTCTGTAGTGTACACACACTCTATTTCCTTGTGATTACTACTGATTATTGTAATTTCTAGTTGTACTTACTGACTGTTACTACTTACTTACTATACTAGGGACACTCACTCAGTCACTGTTCATAGGCTAGCTCCTGCGCGTGTGTGCGCGTGCATGCACTCACTGTCTGTAGTGTACACACACTCTATTTCCTTGTGATTACTACTGATTATTGTAATTTCTAGTTGTACTTCCTGACTGTTACTACTTACTTACTGTACTAGGGACACTCACTCAGTCACTGTTCATAGGCTAGCTCCTGCGCGTGTGTGCGCGTGCGTGCACTCACTGTCTGTAGTGTACACACACTCTATTTTCTTCTACTGAATCTGAGTGATTACTACTGATTATTGTATTTTCTAGTTAGTGTACTAGGGGACACACTCACTGTTCACTGTTCACACTTACTGATTACCGATTATTGTATTTTGTATTTGTACTGTACTAATCAGTTAGCGATCTAATCACTTAGTGATTAGTGTCACCTCACCCACCAACCCACTCCATTAAAGTACCCCACTTTTCACCCGCCCTTTTTAAAAACTTTTGTGTTTACGCCCAAAACATCTAAGATGTCTGGAAGTGGCAGCCAGCGCGGTTTGGGCAAGGGGAAGGGCAGCAAGGGAATCAGGAGGAGAGGGAGCAGCATTGTGGCAAGCCGCGGCCGCGCCACCATGCACAGTTCCGCAGCAGCAGCGTCAGTGGCTAACATTCCTCCTATAGCCACTGGCCGTGGACGCCTTGGGCACCGCCCAGCAGGAGCATCTGCAACTCACGCTGCAGAGACACAGCAGCAGCAGCGTGTAGCACCTGCTCCGATTTTCCTCCAGCCGGGTCGGAAACGTCCCATTGAGGAAAAGGATGCAGCCACTGTGGTGCAACTGATGACGGAGGATGAGCAGCCCGCCATCAGCTCTGCATCCGAGGCCTCCACCCTCACCACCACCACCACCACCACCCCTGTTCGCAGCAGCCGCCCAGCAGGGCCTGGGGAGGAGGCCAGTTCACCGTCAGTCGCCGACCTGTCACTCAGCAGTCTTTTGACCCCAGGCACCATCAGGGTATTGTCTGCTGTTGGCGATTTTGAGGAGGAGATGCTGATGGGCACTTTGGGGGAGGAGGGATTGGACAGCAAGACTGTGGCGACAGTCAAGCAGCCCATCCATGCATCAGGAGAGGAGTTTGGGGGGTCATCATCCCAGCAGGACATGTTTCAGGAGGGGGAGGATGATGATGACACGGTGACAGACAAAGACTGGGTGCCACCAGCTCCAGGGGATGTCGTCATCAGCAGCTCTGAGGAGGAGGAGGATGCGCTTGTGGGCCTTGCAAGGAGGCGCATCATTGCAAGCATTGGCAGCAGTAGGCAGGTCCCACAGCCTGCTGGTGTCTCAGGCTCAGCAGCAGCAGCAGCAGCATCTGCCAGTACCACCACCAGCTGCACCCAAGCCCCCGCCCCAACCACCACAGGGAGACAGGCAGCAGCGGCTCCAGGCCGTAGGGGGTTGTTTTTGTCACCAATCTGGCGATTTTTCACCATGCCCACAGTGTACAGCAAGTACGCCACTTGCAACCACTGTCAGCGGAAGTTGAGCAGAGGTGCAGACCCCTTAAAGTTCAGCACCAGCTCGCTTATCAACCACCTTGCTGCGAAACATTTCCACCAGCATGAGGAGTTCCAGAGGCTGAAGGCATCTGATGCTGGCAGTGGCACCACACCCATCACTGCACAGCCTTCAGCAGCAGCAGCAGCAGCAACAGCAGCCACCTGCCCTCCTGCTCCTCCAGCAGCACCAGCAGGAGTGCGGAAACGCACTGCTCCTCCCCCCTCTGCAACTCCTGCCGCCGACACTGAGGCCTGTTCTGGCAGCCAGTCCTCAGTGGCCTCCTCTGCTGTGTCTGCTGATTCCCGTGCAAGCAAAAGGCCACGCCAGAGCCTTTTGAGCGAGTCCTTCCAGGGGGTGGTTAGGGCTCTGCCTCCCAGCAGCCGTCGCGTGCGGCAGCTCAACGGCTTGCTGGCACGGGCCATGTGCTCCCAACTCCTGCCGTACACGCTCGTGCAGGAGGGGAGCGACATGCGTGCGCTGCTTGCTTGTGCAGCCCCAGACTGGCAGCTCCCCAGCAGACACTTCTTCGCCCGCAAGGCCATTCCTGCACTGCACCGCTTTGTGATGGCCAATGTGGAGCGAGGGCTGGAGCACGCGGTTGGTGAAAGGGTCCACGTCACCATGGACTCCTGGAGCAGCCGCTTCAGGACAGGCCGCTACCTGTCCTTCACTGTCCACTGGGTCAGCTTGGTGGAAGGGGGTGAGGATAGGAGAGCAGCAGCGGGCACAGCAGCAGCAGCAACACAGTGGGTGGTGCCACCCCGCAGGGTCAGGGGAACTGCAGCAGGTTCCTCTGATCCTCTGCCATCCTCCGGCACACCTGGCCAAACCCCCCGCCTCAGCAGCAGCGTGAAGGCCCGCCACTGCCAAGCGCTGCTGCACTTGGTCAGCCTTGGGAAGACCAAACTGACGGCAACCCATGTGTTGGCCAAACTCCAGGAGCAGGAGAGGATTTGGCTGACCCCCAGAGGCCTCAGAGTCGGAGAGGTGGTGGCCGACAATGGGGCCAATCTGGTTGCCGCAATAGACAGGGGAAACCTGGGGGGAAACCTGACCCACATCCCCTGTCTTGCCCGCAGGTGTGCTTAGTGCTGGCTCCCTTTCTGCAGGCCACTAACATGGTGAGCAGCGACCATGCTATGGTCTGCGAGTGGGTGCCCCTGGTTTGTCTGCTGAACAGGGCCCTCGATGCTTTGCTGGAACAGGGAGCGGCAGCCTTGGACCAGCAGGAGCGTCATGCAGCTGCACAGTCCACCTCTGAGGGGGAGGAGGAGGAGGACTTGGTGGAGGTCCCTGACCTTGCTGCTGATGAGGGGGATCAGCACAGCGCAGCTGAGTTGGTGCGGGGGTGGAGAGAGGATGAGGCTGAGGAGGTAGAGGAGGAGGATGAGGACAGCACTGCCGTCGATGTGCCAGCACACGTGGCCCGCCTCTTCCCAATGGCAGCGCACATGCTGACGTGCCTGCGCAAGGACCCCAGGATGATCCAGATGAAGCAGAGGGAGGACATCTGGATCAGCATGATGTTGGACCCACGCCTCAAGGAGAAGTTGAGCCAGTTCCTGCCGCCTGCAGGAGGAGACCCAGCGCAACAAATAAGGAGCTTGCAGCAGGCCCTTGTTGAGCGCTTGGAGGAAGCCTTCCCCCAGCCTTCCACCCCCACTGTCCAGCCAGCACAGAGGCAGCAGCAGGTGCCTGCATCCAGCAGCAAGCGCCCCACAGACCTGCTGTCTCTCAGCAACGAGCTCTACAGGACTGTAGAGGCTCCGGCAGCAGTGACTAGAGAGGAGGTGCATGCAGCAGCATCCTCCTCCGGTCACAGCCAGCGCCTGACCAGAATGGTGGCTGACTACATGGGGTCCTACAGCGGACTTGACAGCAATGCCCCTGTTGATCCCATGGAGTATTGGGTCAAGCGCCTGGAGATCTGGAGCGAGCTGGCGCAGTACGCCCTGGAAGTGCTGTCCTGTCCCCCTTCCAGCGTGCTGTCCGAGCGCTGCTTCAGTGCAGCTGGTGGCGTGGTCACCGAGAAACGCTCACGTCTGTCTCACAAGTCTGTGGACAGACTGACGTTTCTCAAGATGAACCAGGCGTGGGTGGAAGGCGAGTTCCTGGCCCCTGTTGTCGGGGAGAGGGGGACATGAACTGGCTACCGGAAGAACCATCGTTAATGTGCCTTACCACCCGTTACCACCTCCTGGCTCCTGCTCACTAAGCCAGCCTGGTTCACTTTGACTATTACGTCGCCTGCAGCCACACATTTTACACCTACAGTGGGCTGCTGTGTACTGCCCTTCTGCTGTCTGTCTGTGTTTCCCACTGCCAGGGTACACAGATTTACCTTCTGCTGCCACTCTGCCACCAGCTATTACGTCAAACAATAGCTATATCTGTCTGTGTAATTTTCTGTAAAAAACAAAACAAATAAACCATAAAAAAAAAAAGGTTTAATTTTTCTGAGGTGCCCGGGTTGAAAACTGTGTTGTCCCAGTTGTGTATTGGACACGATGTGGGCTGCACGACCGCTGTCTGGGACCTCCTGCTGTGTTTATTTACAGCCCTGGTATCACCGCTAGGTACCAGGGCTATTATGTCACGCTGCCTGCCTCATTGACTGCCTGCTGCCACACACTCATCCTCCTCCTCCTGCTGCTGAATTTACCTCCTGCTGTCTGTGTGTTTCCACTGCCAGGGAGCACATACAATGGCGCTTCCAACATGCGTGCGCCACCAGCTATTTGTTATGCTCAAAAATAGCTGCATTTCTTTAAAAAAACCAAAAAATTATATATACTTTTTATTAATACTGTGTGATATTATTTTTAGAGGTGTCCGGGTTAAAAACTGTGTTGTCCCAGTTGTGTATTGGACATGATGTGGGCTTCACGACCGCTGTCTGGAACCTCATGCTGTGTATTTACGGCCTGGTACCACCGCTAGGTACCACAGCCTATTATGTCTCGTCTCGCTGCCTGCCTCATTGACTGCCTGCTGCCACACAATCATTCTCCTCCTCCTGCTGCTGAATTTACCTCCTGCTGTCTGTGTGTTTCCACTGCCAGGGAGCACATACAATGGCGCTTCCAACATGCGTGCGCAACCAGCTATTTATTACGCTCAAAAATAGCTGCATTTCTTTAAAAAAAAATATAAAAGAGAAATAAGTGAAGAAGAAGAAGACGATATAGAAAAAGAAGGAGAAGAAGAAGAAGAAGAAGAAGAAGAAGGAGAAGAAGAAGAAGGAGAAGAAGAAGAAGAAGATGAAGAAGAAGAAGATGAAGAAGATGAAGAAGAAAAAGATGAAGAAGAAGAAGATGAAGAAGATGAAGAAGATGAAGAAGAAGAAGATGAAGAAGATGAAGAAGAAGAAGATGAAGAAGAAGAAGATGAAGAAGAAGAAAAAGATGAAGAAGATGAAGAAGATGAAGAAGAAGATGAAGAAGATGAAGAAGAAGAAGATGAAGAAGATGAAGAAGATGAAGAAGAAGAAGATGAAGAAGATGAAGAAGATGAAGAAGAAGAAGATGATGAAGAAGAAGAAGGAGAAGATGAAGAAGAAGAAGATGAAGAAGATGAAGAAGAAGAAGATGAAGAAGATGAAGAAGAAGAAGATGATGAAGAAGAAGAAGAAGATGAAGAAGAAGATGATAATGAAGAAGAAGAAGAAGAAGAAGAAGAAGAAGAAGACGATATAGAAGAAGAAGATATAGAAGAAGATATAGAAGAAGAAGATATAGAAGAAGAAGAAGAAGATATAGAAGATAAAGAAGAAGAAGAAGTATATACAGTACTGAACAACATTTTGGACACAACTTCTCTTTCCACCTTTTTTTTTTTTAAAGGAACATCCCCACATAATCACTTGCTGTTGTTACTTGGAAAAAAAGATGTTTCTTGCATCATTCACCCTCAAAACAAGTGTTGGAAGCTATTTAGGCCAATTCGAATAGTGAGCTCGAATAATGAGCTCGAATACCGACTCGAATAGTGAGCTCGAAGTCCGAGGTCGAATCGAATAGTAAAAAAATTCGATTCGAATATTCGACCGAACGCGAATAATTTACTATTCGAATTCGACCAAACTCGAATAATAAAAAGGGGTATCCGAGCATCACTACACTGGAGCAGCTCTCCTGGCTGCTCTTAACAAACAGGTGGAGCAATGGCTGACCCCGCACAAGCTTGAGATCGGCAACGTGGTGTGTGACAACGGCAGCAATCTCATTGCTGCATTGAATTTGGGAAAGCTGACACACACCCTGCATGGCACATGTGCTGAATCTGGTCGTGCAAAGGTTTGTGTCCAAGTACCCAGGCTTAGAGGACGTCCTGAAGCGGCCAGGAAGTTGTGTGGGCATTTCAGGCGCTCTTACAAGGCCATGGCAAGCTTTGCGGACATTCAGCGTAGAAACAACTTGCCGGTGAGACGCCTGATTTGCGATAGCCCGACTCGCTGGAATTCCACCCTGCTGATGTTCTCTCGCCTGCTAGACCAGGAGAAAGCTGTCACCCAGTACCTGTATCATTACAGTACAAGGACACAATCTGAGAGGATGGGGATGTTGTGGCCCAACAACTGGACACTGATGCGAAATGCATGCAGGGTCATGGAGCCCTTTGAGGAGGTGACCAAACTGGTGAGTCGCGATGAGGGCACCATCAGCGACTTGATCCCCTACGCCTACTTCCTGGAGCGTGCCGTGCGTAGAGTGGTGGATACAGCTGTGGAGGAGCATGAACGAGAAGAGTTACGGCAGCAGGAGTCGTGGGAGCCATTTACACCCGAACCCGATGTTTCCACAACACCTGCGGCAGCACAGAAGGGGGAGGAGGAGGAGAAAGAAGAGGAGTCGTGTGGGGAAGGAGAGGAGTCAGATTATGATGATGGTGATGATGAGGAAGGTGTTTCTGTGGAGGAGGAGGAAGAGGCGGCGGAAGAAGAACAACCGCGGCAGCCGTCACAGGGGGCTTCTGCTGCTCCACGTTCCCGTGGTATTGTTCGTGGCTGGGGGGAGGAAGAGGAGTTGCATCCCGTCACTGAGGAAGAGCAAGAGGAGATGGAGAGTATGTCTGCATCCAGCTTTGTTCAGATGTCCTCTTTCATGTTGTCCAGCCTGTTGAGGGAATCTCGTATTACAAAACTCAAGGCGAATGACCTGTACTGGGTGGCCACGCTACTAGACCCTCGGTACAGGCACAAAGTGGCGGACCTGTTACCAACTCAACACAAGGCCGAAAGGATGCAGCACTTGCAGAACAAGCTGTCGAAGATGCTTTACAATGAGTTTAAGGGTGATGTGGCTGCACAACGCAATCAAGGTACCACTGGCAGTAACCCTCCTCCTCCCAAGTCCACGCAGGCAAGGACAGGACGCTCCAGCGATCTCAGGGTGATGTCGGACATGCAGATGTTCTTTAGTACAACTCCTCGCCATAGTCCTTCCGGATCCACCCTCCACCAACGCCTGGACCGGCAGGTAGCCGACTACCTGGCCTTGAGTGTGGATGTAGAGACTGCAAAAAGCGACGATGAACCCTTGGACTACTGGTTGCGCAGGCTTGACCTGTGGCCAGAGCTGTCCCAATTTGCCATACAACTTCTCTCTTGCCCTGCCGCAAGCGTCCTGTCAGAAAGGACCTTCAGTGCAGCTGGAGGCATAGTTACTGAGAAGAGAAGTCGCCTAAGTCACGACAGTGTTCAGTACCTGACCTTTATCAAAATGAATGAGGAATGGATCACGGAGGGCTACTGCACGACCGAAGACTAAGTCAGTCCCCACACATAGCATCTCTGCCTGCAGGCCGCTTGCCTTCTCCGCCACCACCAACAGGGTCCAGGACTCTAGGCGGATTTCTGAATTTTTAAGGCCGCTGCTAGCAGCGGTCGCTACACTAATTTTTCTGGTGCGTGTACATGCCTGGCTAATTTTTCTGGCTGCACTGCGGGCGGCTGCAACAAAAAAACAAAAGGCATGTACATGTGCCCATTCCCCTTCATGATCATTACCTTGCCGCGGTGAAGGGGCTTGGGTATCACAATGAAGCAATGACCACCGGCTATTTGAGTGTCTCAGGTGGGGGTGGCACACAAAAGATAATAAGGTTGTTGCTTCATTGTGGTCAGACCAAATTTGATCAGCTGGACAGTCACTGTTGTTCTATCATTGAGCTACCACAGCCCGGCGACCATATGGGCTTGAAAAACGCCACGGCCTACACTCTGGCCATGTTGCGCACCAGTCCAGCACGGCCGTCACTACGCAAACAGCTGTTTGCGGTGCATTACACAGTGAGTTTGGTGTGTCAGTGTGAAGCAGAACTCTAATTACACTCCCTGATTGATATATACCCATGCAAGATGTTTGAAAGCACTTTAGGCCTGCAATTTAGCATTCGATGTGATTTCTGCCCTTAAAACGCTGCTTTGCGTCAAATCCAGACTTTTCCCCGGGACTTTGGGCATGTATCCCACTCCGCCATGCCCCCCTCCAGGTGTTAGACCCCTTGAAACATCTTTTCCATCACTTTTGTGGCCAGCATAATTTTTTCTATTTTTCAAAGTTCGCCTCCCCATTAAAGTCTATTGCGGTTCGCGAACTTTTACGCGAACCGAACCTTCTGCGAAGGTTCGCGAACGGGGTTCGTGAACCGAAAATTGTAGGTTCACGACATCTCTACTTACCATTGGTAGCTATTTTTTTAGGACAAGTCAGGCTTGTCCATAAAGCTAAGGAGGTTAAATGAACTTTTGTATGCAATTTTGCAATTTTAAAATGTGTTTGTATGTGTAAATTGAAATGCAAATTTTGCATAATCACCAAGAAACATAATTTACAGTACATGAAAAATCTATCTAATTAGCTCAAAATCGGCTGTAATTTCTGTTCAGAGCACAATTTTTCTATGTTCCTATTGAACTGCATTAAACCAGGGAATGCAATGTATGTCATGTCTGATGCAGTGGACACAACAGAGATAGGGTTCCACTTCTGCACATGCTACAATATTGGAATTGTTCAGTTACAATCATGCAGTACTGCCACTCTGGGCTTGCTGACTTAAAGGACAACTGAAGTGAGAGAGATATGGAGGTTGCCATATTTATTACCTTTTAATTTATCATATTTATTACTTTTTAATTACCAGTTGCCTGGTTATCAGCTGATCCTCTGCCTCTAATACGTTTAGCATAGCATATGCAGATCAAGTGTTTCTGACATTATTGTCAGATCTAACAAGATTGGCTGCATGCTTGTTTCTGGTGTTATTCAGACACTGCAGCAGCTACATAGATCAGCAGGGCTGCCAGGCAACTGGTATTGTTTAAAAGGAACCAAATATGGCAGCCTCCATATTCTTCTCAATTCAATTGTCCTTTAAGCTGAACCTAACACGACTTACCCACAAATCTCACTAGCATCTCAAGGTCTTCTTTAGGAAGTACTGAAAAATATATGTACGTATGTCTTCAAAACCCTCTTCCACTTTGGAAGAAAGTGACATTCTTTTGGCAGAAAAAGTGGAAGGAAAATGTAAATGAAAAATAAATTAAAAAAAAGCATAAGAGAAAGAATCTGTAACCCTTGTCCTTAAAGTTGGTCAACTTACCATCCAGATTGGAAAAAAACATATTTGTATTGGTGGGAGCATGAAATATGGATGGAAAGCCGTTTGATGCGGTTCCACATAAGAGGTCATTGTATATTAAACAATGAAGGCCTGCAGGATATCGCATTTACTTGGAAAGAAACTGGCTCTGAGCAAACATACTGTATGCAGAGATGTGTGTGAACCCCTCAAGGTATGGCTCACTAAATTGTTCATTATACCATCATAAAAATAATGGTATAGTCTTAAATGCATATAGATCCTTTATGACTGTTAACTTAAAATATTTTTTTCTCCCTTTTAATCCCTTTAGCTGAAGTTGACAGCTAAAGCTATAACCTCACTTAGCTCTTTTTTTTACAATTCATTTGTATGTCTTAAAGGGGAAGTGGTCTTTTAAAGCAATACTAGGCAGATAGAGAGAGCAGGGTAGGACAATTTTGGTCAGCAAAGGGCATTTGACAGGTATTAGCACATACTCAAGCAAGCTGGCAAGAAGACACAGGACTGACTGCCAGGACAAAGGGAAATGTTGTGGATGCATCAGTGCACATGCACACAAATGAATGCCTGCTGCATGCATACATAAGACTCCCACCACAGTCATAGAGCTGTGACTAGTGGCTTACACATAGTTGCATGCACATAACAGGGATGGTAAACAATCACAACCACTGAAGGTAATCTAACACTGCTCAAGCTTAGCGGTAGCCTCTGGATGTCCCAAGGATTCGGTTTACAAGGATTAGCCTCTTGGACGGCCTATACAAGAGGGCATTATTCAGGATTTTGGGGGAATCTGTGGCTAACCAAAGGATTACATGCAGTTCCTCTGCACAGCCTCCATTTAGATGAGTGGCCTACTATAATATTGCTTTCAAGCCTTTTCTGGGGCAAGGGGACAATCAGAGCACTGAATAGCCAGGGAATATTTGCCAATGAGTGGCTTAGCTGTGAAAAAGTTAACCAATCAAAGGCGTTGTTTCCACTAAAGGCCCACCCCTAGGGTTAGAAACAGTGCAAATATCAGCTGGATATGGAAGGTGGCTGTTATCTGTCAGCCCTTCTAATGATGAACATTAATAGTGTGGCAAAGCATGTGTATACTGAAGCATTTTACTGCCCTGGCACCTCCCATTTTGGTTTCTAGCACTAAATTTGGTGACTAGGCCTAGGTCCTGGAATGTAGCCAATTGGAGAGTTTTAACATGATTGGGGAGTTTACTAATCCAGGACTTTAAGGATTCCCACCTTGTGCTTGTGTTTGAAAATTCCAAACCCTACACCTAAAAAAAACAATTTATTGTGGGGGTCCTTTAACCCATCCTAGTTCCGTACAAATAAAATGGGTTGTCCCTCTGCTCACACTGCTTAATAGCTTTCACTAGGGAGTCAACCAGTCCGCACCTGGATCCACCATGAGTGGATACACAATTGTAGAACAAAGATGACCAGGTCTCCACCTGGATATATGCAATAATGGCTAATTTATTAAAGCATCACAGCAAAAATGCATGTGCATTTTTGCCGTGATGATTTATTAAATTAGCCACTATTGCATAAATCCAGGTGGAGACCCTGTCCTCTTTGTTCTACAATTGTCCATCCTAGCTCAGCCAATTTAGCAGAATTCTAACCCTATGTAACGATTGGGGAATTCTCTCCATGATCAGTGCACAAGACGTGCGCTGACACTGCGGAAATCCTCCACAAGCGTATAATTTGAGGGAACCCAGCAAAAGGTGCAATGCACCTGTAGAGGGAAATTCCTGTCGGCAGGTGGAGCTGTGGAGTGCAGAGGAACAGCTCCTCTGCCCTGCCACAGACGCCAGACAGGAATTGCACGAAGGGAAGAAACGCAGGGCAAGATAGCCCTGAAAGAGAGAGACCAAAGCGACAGAGGGTATGTGTGTCCACCAATCTAGTCGCCACCCTGCGACGGCGGACACACAACCAGGAAGATAAAGTGAGAAGGCAATCGCCAGAGATGGCGGTTGCTAACAGTGACACAAGACCAAATAAGCACAGATGAGGAATGTATGTATGTCCACCAATCTAGCCGCCAACCTGCGACGGCGGACACACAACAGAGGAAACCAAGCGAAAACGCAATCACAAGAGAAGCAATTGCGAAAGAGAATGAGCACAGGGACAGATTGTATGTGTGTGCCCCAATCTAGTCGCCAACCCGCGACGGTGCACACACAACAGCAGATATGAAGTAGGAACGCAATAGCGAGAGAGGCGATTGACAGAGGTGACAAAAGGCTACAGCAAGGCAGAGCACGAGAGTAGCAAAGGCACAGCAAATCATACAATGAGAAGATAAGGAAAATAACAAACGCTAACTAAACGCGAACACCGCACTCATTCGCAACAGTGCACGCGTTTATGCGCGGTCTCCGCGTGTTAAGCACAACAGAGACAAGCACGCCTAACTAACCACCGACAGACAAACATGAAACAGAGGACGCGAGCGCTTGCTTAATGGTTACCTCACCGAGCCTCCAGCAAGCGTTCATAGCAGACAAGACAGATACACGAAAACAGAAATAAGTGAGAGATACGATCCACTGCTCTTTATGCCAGAGCGAGTGCGATCCAAGTATAGAAACAGAGCGAGCTGGATCCACTGCTCTTTCCGCCAGAGCAAGTGCGATCCAAGTACAGCAAGAGAGATGGAGATCAGACGGATCCACAGCACTAGCGCAAGGCGAGTGCGATCCAGACAAGACAGATCAGATGAGATAGCTGGTAGCAACCGCTGCTCCAGCTATACTCCAAGAACAAAGATCAGAACAACTTCCTGTCGACCACCGCTGGGACAGGACAATCGCAACAGACAAACAAAACAGATATGCAATCCTAACTGCACTAGGGAACCTGCCTAGTGCAGTCCCAGGAATTACTCTAAGCTAATCTTTAACCACTTGAGGACCCACCCTTTACCCCCCCTTAAGGACCAGCGTTATTTTTTGTGATCTGTGCTGGGTGGGCTCTGCAGCCCCCAGCACAGATCATGTTTCACGCAGAGCGATCAGATCGCCCCCCTTTTTCCCCCCTATGGGGATGATGTGCAGGGGGGGTCTGATCGCTCCGGTGGGCAGGCATGTAGCGGAGGGGGCACCTCAAAGCCCCCCTCCGTGGGGAAATTCCCCCCTCCCTCTCCTACCTGCTCATCCCCGGTGATCGGAGCTGCACAGGACGCTATCCATCCCGTGCAGCCAGTGACAGGCTGTCCCCTGTCACATGGCGGCGGTCCCCGGCCGCTGATTGGCCGGGGATCGCCGATCTGCCTTACGGCGCTGCTGCGCAGCAGCGCCGCACAATGTAAACAAAGGAGACAAATGTCTCCTATGTTTACATTTAGTCTGCGAGCCGCAATCAGCGGCTCGCAGGCTATTCACGGAGACCCGCTCCGTGATCTAACAGGAAACGGCCGCTCGCGCGAGCGGCCTTTCCTGATTAATTAGGGAGGCACCTGGCGACTCACAGTTGCGTCGCTGGTCCTCCAGCTACCACTTTGCCGCCGCACGGTATGAGTGTGCAGTCGGCAAGTGGTTAAACAAAGAGCAAGGCTGACACTCCAGGAGTGTTTCACAGGACTAACTCTTATGACCAGCCCAGGTCTGTGATATCACATGGTATATATAGAGCAAACCTACAAAGGATGTGTCTAGGCAATCTGCATGACAAACCTATACAAATTCCTCAGCAGCAAGCTGCAAAACTAACAAAAGGTCTCTCTTCCAGAGACCTGCAGAATGCAGACCTGAACAGTGGTTAAAAAGCTGCCTGCCTGCGCAGGCAGCCGAGCGAATCCTCACACCCTAGTATTTTGTTTTACTTTACCCTTTTAAGGAATGAATAAGAGGCTCTAATGTACTGTGTACTTATTTCCCTGGGTGGGGGCCTCCGAATTATTAAAGGAAACTTGAAGTGAGAGGGATATGGAGGCTGACATATTAATTCTCTTTTAATCAATACCAGTTTGCTGGCAGTCCTGCTGATCCTCTGCCTTCAATACCTTTAGCTATAGAGCCTGAACAAGCATGCAGAGCATATGTTTTTGACTAAAGCCTGATTTAATTAGCCCCATGCTTGTTTCAGGTGTGTGATTCAAACACTACTGCAGCCAAAGAGATCAGAAGGACAACTGGGCAACTGGTATTAAAAAGAAATACAAATGGCAGTCTCCATATACCTCTTACTTCAGGTTCCCTTCAAGCTGGTTTTACACTTGAGGCGTGTGATGCCCCACCCCCGAAGCATTGCACAATATCACAAACATATGATCCTTCAGCAGAGTACACCGACAGGGTCATATGCATATCGCTCCCCCTGCACGTCCCTCGCCCAGTGATGTACTCCCTGCTGGACAGAAAGGAAGTCACTGCAATTTCCAGGGATCCCTGTTGTTTTCCTGTCACTCCATAACGCTTCCACCAACCTGGAAGGCCGGCTGCAACTCGCTGCTGACTATGCTGTGGCCCAGCGGCAGATCAGGCACATTCCGGTGACACATGACGTGGTAAGTGTGCTAGGGCCCATTGCCTTGCATTGTCATTGCTCTACCCTGTGATAAAACAGGATAACGCAGCACACACTTGCAATGCAAGTGTAAAAAGGGTCTTAAAGGGATACTGTAGGGGGGTCTGGGAAAATGAGTTGAACTTACCCGGGTCTTCTAATGGTCCCCCGCAGACATCCTGCGCCTGCGCAGCCACTCACCAATGCTCTGGCCCCGCCTCCAGTTCACTTCTGGAATTTCAGACTTTAAAGTCTGAAAACCACTGCGCTTGCGTTGTCATGTCCTCGATCCCGCTGATGTCACCAGGAGCGTACTGCGCAGACACAGACCATACTGGGCCTGCGCAGTATGCTCCTGGTGACATCAGCGGGATCGAGGACAAAGCAACGCAGGCGCAGTGGTTTTCAGACTTTAAAGTCTGAAATTCTAGAAGTGAACTGGAGGTGGGGCCGGAGCATCAGTGAGTGGCTGCGCGGGCACAGGATGTCTGCGGGGGACCGTTAGAAGCCCTGGGTAAGTTCAACTCATTTTCCCCCGACCCCCCTACAGTATCCCTTTAAAGGGGCTTCCAAATTTCACAGAATCTTTAGCAGCTGGTAGGAACTCCTGACTTGTAAATTGCAGTAGGTGGGGATGATCAGGGACCACAAGCCTTCCTGCCAGAGCAAGTGCTGGAAAGAGCAAAGAATTGGTTATGGATTTGTGACACAAAAAAGAGAAATCTAAGAAAAAAAATACTATAAATAAAGTTTACAGTGAGCAAGTGCAATAACTTTTCAAACTTGAAACAGAATCCTACATTTCCAGGTTATTTGGTTCAGCACTGGGTTGCCAGGTGTATTGAACAATATTTTATCATATCACAGTTTTTCAAACTTTGACATGTGCCAGGAAATTAATGTTTCTATTTTTACAGCTATTATTTGCAGGCAGGCTGATTGATGTGTTTACAGATAAGGAATGGCAGTATATACTAAACCATATTTAGCAAGTGCAGCATATCTGTAGGATTGTATGGTGTAACCCATGTTTGCAGGCTATGTTAAAGTTATAGTACCATTACTGCCATTGTCATTAATGAGGAGGCTTTTTTACACCAAATGCATTCTATAAATTGCTGTAAAGTACAGTATTGCCATCTAAAGGCAGATTGTAGTTGCCAGTTATCACTTTCATGTGTCCAAAAGGTAACACCCACACTGCCTGGCTATCGGAAAGTGATGCATGATGAGTTTGCATTAGTGATGTCGCGAACCTCCGATTTTTGGTTCACGTACCCCGTTCGTGAACTTACGCGGAAGGTTCGGTTCGCATAAAAGTTCGAGAACCGCAATAGACTTCAATGGGGTGGCGAACTTTGAAAAATAGAAAAAATTATGCTGGCCAGAAAAGTGATGGAAAAGATGTTTCAAGGGGTCTAACACCTGGAGGGGGCATGGATGAGTGGGATAGACACCAAAAGTGCCGGGGAAAAATCTGGATTTGACGCAAAGCATTGTTTTAAGGGCAGAAATCACATTGAATGCTAAATTGCAGGCCTAAAGTGCTTTCAAACATCTTGCATGTGTATACATCAATCAGGGAGTGTAATTAGAGTACTGCTTCACACTGACACACCAAACTCACTGTGTAATGCCCTGCAAACAGCTGTTTGTGTAGTGACGGCCGTGCTGGACTGGTGCGCAACATGGCCAGAGTGCAGGCCGTGGCAGTTTTCCAGCCCATATGGTCGCCGGGCTGGGGTAGCTCAATGATAGAACAACAGTGACTGTCCAGCTGATCAAATTTGGTCTGTCCACAATGAAGCAATGACCTTATTATCTTCTTGTATGTAGGTAGGTATAGGTAGGAGTCCCAGTATAGGTAGGTAGGCAGGCATACAGTGGGTTGCAAAAGTATTCGGCCCCCTTGAAGTTTTCCACATTTTGTCACATTACTGCTACTAACATGCATCAATTTTATTGGAATTCCACGTGAAAGACCAATACAAAGTGGTGTACATGTGAGAAGTGGATCGAAAATCATACATCATTCCAAACATTTTTTACAAATAAATAACTGCAAAGTGGGGTGTGCATAATTATTCGGCCCCCTGAGTCAATACTTTGTAGAACCACCTTTTGCTGCAATTACAGCTGCCAATCTTTTAGGGTATGTCTCTACCAGCTTTGCACATCTAGAGACTGAAATCCTTGCCCATTCTTCTTCGCAAAACAGCTCCAGCTCAGTCAGATTAGATAGACAGCGTTTGTGAACAGCAGTTTTTAGATCTTGCCACAGATTCTCAATTGGATTTAGATCTGGACTTTGACTGGGCCATTCTAACACATAGATATGTTTTGTTTTAAACCATTCCATTGTTGCCCTTGCCTTTATGTTTAGGGTCATTGTCCTGCTGGAAGGTAAACCTCCGCCCCAGTCTCAAGTCTTTTGCAGTCTCCAAGAGGTTTTCTTCCAAGTTTGCCCTGTATTTGGCTCCATCCATCTTCCCATCAACTCTGACCAGCTTCCCTGTCCCTGCTGAAGAGATGCACCTCCCGAGCATGATGCTGCCACCTCCATATTTGACAGTGGGGATGGTGTGTTCAGAGTGATGTGCAGTGTTAGTTTTCTGCCACACATAGTGTTTTGCATTTTGGCCAAAAAGTTCCATTTTGGTCTCATCTGACCAGAGCACCTTCTTCCACATGGTTGCTGTGTCCCCCACATGGCTTGTGGCAAACTGCAAACGGGACTTCTTATGCTTTCTGTAACAATGCCTTTCTTCTTGCCACTCTTCCATAAAGGCCAACTTTGTACAGTGCATGACTAATAGTTGTCTTATGGACAGAGTCTCCCACCTGAGCTGTAGATCTCTGCAGCTCGTCCAGAGTCACCATGGGCCTCCTGACTGCATTTCTGATCAGCGCTCTCCTTGTTCGGCATGTGAGTTTAGGTGGACAGCCTTGTCTTGGTAGGTTTACAGTTGTGCCATACTCCTTCCATTTCTGAATGATCGCTTGAACAGTGCTCCGTGGGATGTTCAAGGCTTTGGAAATCTTTTTGTAGCCTAAGCCTGCTTTAAATTTCTCAATAATTTTATCCCTGACCTGTCTGGTGTGTTCTTTGGACTTCATAGTGTTGTTGCTCCCAATATTCTCTTAGACAACCTCTGAGGCCCTCACAGAGCAGCTGTATTTGTACTGACATTAGATTACACACAGGTACACTCTATTTAGTCATTAGCACTCATCAGGCAATGTCTATAAGCAACTGACTGCACTCAGATCAAAGGGGGGCGAATAAGTATGCACACACCACTTTGCAGTTATTTATTTGTAAAAAATGTTTGGAATCATGTATGATTTTCGTTCCACTTCTCACGTGTACACCACTTTGTGTTGGTCTTTCATGTGGAATTCCAATAAAATTGATTCATGTTTGTGGCAGTAATATGACAAAATGTGGAAAACTTCAAGGGGGCCGAATACTTTTACAAACCACTGTAGGTAGGAGTCCCAGTATAGGTAGGTAGGCATAGGTAGGTGCCTCAGTAGTTAGCTAGGCATAGGTAGGAGACCCAGTATAGGTAAGTAGGCATATGTAGGTGTCCCAGTAGTTAGCTAGGCATAGGTAGGAGACCCAGTATAGGTAGGTAGGCATAGGTAGGAGTCCCAGTATAGGTAGGTAGGCATAGATAGGTGCCTCAGTAGTTAGCTAGGCATAGGTAGGAGACCCAGTATAGATAGGTAGGCATAGGTAGGAGTCCCAGTATAGGTAAGTAGGCATAGGTAGGTGTCCCAGTATAGGTAGATAGGCATAGGTAGGTGCCCCAGTAGTTAGCTAGGCATAGGTAGGAGTCCCAGTATAGGTAGGTAGGCATAGGTAGGTGTCCCAGTATAGGTAGATAGGCATAGGTAGGTGCCCCAGTAGTGAGCTACGCATAGGTAGGAGACCCAGTAGAGGTAGGTAGGCATAGGTAGGTGTCCCAGTAGTTAGCTAGGCATAGGTAGGAGTCCCAGTATAGGTAGGTAGGCATAGGTAGGTCCCCTAGTATAGGTAGGTAGGTAGGTGTCCCCGTATAGGTAAGTAGGTGCCCCAGTAGTTAGGTGGGCATAGGTAGGAGTCCCAGCATAGATAGTTAGGCAGGGCCTGGCTGGCACAGTAATAACAATTACCAAGGTCCAGCTGCAACAGATAGGGCTGTATAATGTCAGTGAGCAACACACACAAAAAAACACATCAGGAAAAAATTAGCTCTCAAAAGAGCTGTTGAGGGGTGCTATTTTAGCAATAACAATCAGCCAGGAGCAAGCCAAGAGCCTAACTAATCTTTCCCTAGGAGAAAAAATCTGCAGCAGCTCTCCCTAGTCTGTCCATATGCAGCAGGCACACGAGTGAGTGTCATGGCCAGCGAGGCTGCCTTATATAAGGGGGGGGGGGCTCCAGGGCTTAGTGTAGCCTGAATGGCCTCATAGTGCATTAACTGCTTCTTCCTCCTGTTAGTTGCCAGAACATTGTGCTCCCAGGTCTGAGTATTCTGGACACTCCTGTACCTATTACCTGATTCTACATCTGATTATCCTGTTGCTGAACCTGTATCTTGCCTTAACTCTGCCTAGGCTTGCTCCCTTGTACCATGCCTGAATCTGATATATTGCTGTTGAACCTAGTATTCCATCCGGACATTGAACTTGTCTATTCCTTACTGTACTACAGCCTGTTGTATATTTGTATGTATATTTTGAATAGATTAGTTAGTTAGCTTCTGGAGTCCATGTGCACACTGTATTACTTTGGTTGATGGCTCTTTGTATATATCTTGCATTGAGTGATTGCATGTTGTTTGCACTTAATTTGCATTTATGTCTGTATGCACGTTTTACACTTATAGTGCCTAGCAACAAACCTTGTAGCACATTATATCCATGTTTCAGTGTCTGTATCGCTGCACAATATGGTCATCTCCTGTTCCTCCGACAGGCTCATAATAGAAAGCTTTACATTTCAGAGTTTTTAAGTTTCTTTATACTACAATAATTCATGTAAGTTCTGGTTCCACATAATTTGGTACCCTGTAACACCACTCTTAAGGGGCCCATAAACTTACACGATTTCCCGCCGATATACAGCAAATTCGATCACTGTGATCAAATCTGCTGTGAAATCGTTGCACATATGCTGACCGAACGATCGATTTCCGTCCAAAATCGATCGTTCCCATCAATCTGTCCGCGCTGAAGATTTTGCTCGATCGCCGGCGGGTCGGGAATGCGTCAATAGCGGCGTTCGAATGTCTGACGACCGACGCTAGTGGCAATACATTACCTGTTCCGCTGGCGCGTGTCCCCGCTGTCCCTTCTCCGCCCCCAGTGTAAAACACTTCCTGATTCCTTTCCTATTAATTGCTCATTATAACCTCTGTCCCATAAAATTAACCTTCCTAATCTAGTGCTTAATCCTAAACACTAACCCTAGCTGATGCTTATCTTGTGTTATCTTCATTCACAGGCATTTCATTTGGGTGCCCGTGCTCCTGTCCGCCAGGCACCAGGATATGCATTGGGTCCCTGTATTCAAATATTATGAAGCCAAGTGTTTCTGCACCCAATTCATGTTTTGTAGCTGATAGATTCATGTCCTGTATCTGATTTACAATAGCTGATCATTCCTTTGGGTGATGGTGACTACAAGAATATAGGAGGTCTGGATACCACCGTGGTGACGTCTTATGCTGGGAATACACGGGTCGATCCGGCGGCCAATTCCTGCCGCGTCCCCGCTCGTCCGCGCGGATCAATTGCCGCTCTTCCCCGCCGGCGCTTCGTTATCAGCGCTCGATTCCCTGCCATTGTCCGCCGGCGGGGATCGAGCGAGCGGGCGGGAGTCGAGCGGCATGATCGGGCCAGCTGAATATTATCAGCTGGCCGGATCAGCTGGTCGAAACACAGTACAGAAACGTACCGTGTATCCCCAGCATTACAGACTGTTTATTGTATTACACTGTATTTGAAAATCTGCGCTGATTTGTACTAAGATATCCAAACACTATCCTGTGTACTGTTAACAGTACACAGGGAGTATAGTGCACACAGGTTACATTCGCCGATCAGTGCTTGGTGCGGTGGGGGAGCTCAAAGGCATGCGCAGCAGTAAAAACATGTATTTATGTAGATATACGCCCCTGATCCGCAAGTTAAGTTTTCAGGAGGTATAGAATACATACAAGGTATCCGGAACTGGTTAATACCTACCTAATGCTTAATGCTCACCCCCCCCCCCCCCCCCCACACACACACACACACTTAAATTGCTTTATGATGTCTATCACTGGCTTTTTCTCCTAACATACAGTGTTTCCTAAATAGCTAGCCCTAATCTCCTACCCCTAAGTGTTCATATTATATTCCCCAACACCACTCCTCCTAAACCAATGCATAACCCTTAGGGCCCTTTTACACTTAATGCATTTTAATGCCTTGCGTTTTAAGACTTTTTTTTATCCATACCAGGGCATTGTAAAAAAAAGCTTACGTTTTTCAGTGTATAGTGTGACAGAGGCCATAGGGAGACATGGACACTGGACTGCACATCAGTTGTCATTTCAGTTACAACTGACAGCAACTGATGTAGTGAAAAAGGACCTTTAGGCTAGGTTCACAGTGGTGCATTGCAGTGTAACCAACCGGCTGCTCCAAATGGCAGAGAAAACATGCAAGGTGTATACAGACTGGTTACTGAGAGAGGAACACAAACTCTTCCACATTATGTCTTTTTTTTCTACATGCTTCCCAAAATATTTAACCATCCAGAACTGAACATGCATTTTGATGGACATTTTCAGCTACTGATCCTACTGATGAGTACTGAAGTATTCCATGAGCTGGCTTTGTATGTACATGGGATTTTGGCTGAAGTCATTCAGTGCCAGGCATCCACACAAAAGGCATTACTGTGTGGCAAGCAAAAGGAATTCCAACACTTACCAAACAATAACACAGATAAAAGTTAACAGAATTACAATATAATATAACATCAAAGGAACACTAGAGGCATTTAGGTAGGCAGCATAAATGGAGCTTTATTTGAAAAACACACATACTTGGCAAAACTGTGACATCATGTACAAAGAATGCGTTTTGAATTTAATATGTCCCAGCAGTAATGTAAAATTATACCTTTAGGAGTCCCAAAAACATATAAATGTTGCATGGGATAGGGATGGTAGACTTTCAATTATCGTAATTATATATCCATTGCCTACCTCGAAATTTTTATTCACACACACGCGTGTCCTCTCCATACAGCTGTTGGAAAATGTGACACTATCTTCAAAGCCTGCAGTTATTTATTTGCTTGTTACAGCCCTGCTTCACACCTTTCCTAATGCCTAAAACAAAATACTGACAGAACTGGGATTAGAGATGGCTCGAACCTCCGATTTTCGGTTCGCGAACCTTGAACTTCCGCAAAAGTTCAGTTCACGCAAACTTTTGCGAACCGCAATAGACTTCAATGGGGAGGCGAACTTTGAAAACTAGAAACATTTATGCTGGCTACAAAAGTGATGGAAAAGATGTTTCAAGGGGTCTAACACCTGGAGGGGGGGCATGGCGGAGTGGGATACATGCCCAAATTCCCAGGGAAAAATCTGAATTTTACGCACAGCAGGGTTTAAGGGCAGAAATCACATTTTATTGCTAAATTGGAGGCCTAAAGTGCTTTAAAACATCTTGCATGTGTATACATCAATCAGGAAGTGTAATTAGTGTACTGCTTCACACTGACAGAGTAAACTCACTGTGTAACGCACCGCAAACAGCTATTTGTGTAGTGACAGCCGTGCTGGACTGGTGCGCACCATGGTGAAAGTGCAGGCGATGGCGGTTTTCAAGCCCATATGGTCGGGCTGAGGTAGCTGAATGACAGAACAACAGTGACTGAGTGTCCAGCTGATCGAATTTGGTCTGTCCACAATGAAGCAACGACCTTATTATCTATCTTCTTGGGTCAGGTGTGCCCCCCAACCCCAACACACTCATTTATCCGGTCATTGCTTCATTGTGAGACGCAAGCTCCTTAACCGCAGCAAGGTAATGATCACGAAGGGGAATTGACATATGTACATGCCTATTGTTTTGTTGTTACAGCTGCAGTGTAGCCAGAAAAATTAGGCAGGCATATACACACACCAAAAAACTTATTGTAGCGGCCGCTGTTAGCAGCTGTCTTAAAAATTCAGGAATCCACCTGGAGTCCTGGACCCTGTTGGTGGTGGCAGAGAAGGCAGTCAAGCAGCTTGCAGGCAGAGATGCTGTGTGGGGACCGACTTAGTCTTGGGGCAGGCAGTCACACGGCATGCAGACAGAGATGCTGTGTGTGGGGACTGACTTAGTCTTCAGGCAGGCCTGACCGTGCTTTGCAGACTAGGCATCCGTGGTCAGATAGACCCTTGACCCAACGCTGTGTCGCAGAGATGACACCACTTGCCTTTCAACATCACAGTACAGTTTGGGTATCGCCTTTTTTGAGAAATATTTGCGTGATGGTATCTTACACTGCGGTGTGTGGCTTTGCTTTTGTGTGCTGCTTTTCCATCCTCAGGTGGTCATCTTATTGCAATTTGTGCTTTGCAATCATGTGCCTTCCTAAGGTAGTTGTCCCTACGTGGGTCTTGGTCTTTCCACGGCTCAATTTTTGGTGGCAGAGAGTACAGATGGCATTGCTCTCATCTGAGGCAGACACATAAAAAAAATTCTACACCGCTGAGCCCTGGGATAATGGCACTTTGGTGATGGCTGCCATCGGAGTGTTAAGTGGGGTGCCAGAATCAGAGCAGGAAGAGGAAGATATGTCACGCTTCCGTGTGAAAGCTGAGGAAGATGAGGTGTACTGTGTTAAGTAGTCAACTATGTCCTGAGAATATTGGGGGTTGATGGCACGCAGGGCAGTTTCTAGGCTAAAATGTACCCAGGGCGAGGGTGTAAAAATTGCGCCCCCCCCCCCGCGGAGCCAGGTATAGGTGCCCCTAGTTTAGCCAGGTATAGGTGCCTGCAGTTTAGGTTAGCCAGGTCTAGTTGCACTCAGTATAGGTAGCCAGCTATAGGTCCACCCAGTATAGGTAGCCAGGCATAGGTACCCCAGCATAGTTGCCCCCAGTATAGGTTAGCCAGGTAAGTGCCTCCAGTATAGGTAGCCAGTATAGTTGCCCCAGTATAGGTTAGATAGGCAGGTGCCCCCAGGAGAGGTTAGATACCGGTGCCCCCAGTATAGATTAGATAGGTAGGTGCCCTCAGTATAGGTTAGCTAGGTGGGTGCATCTAATAGGGAGCCAGAATAGTTGCCCCCAGTATAGGTTAGCTAGGTAGGTGCCCTCAATATAGGTTAGATAACTAGGTGCCCCCAGTATAGATTAGATAGGTATGTGCCTCCAGTATAGGTTAGATAGGTAGCTGCCCCCCCCCCAGTATAGGTTAGATAGGTAGCTGCCCCCATTATAGTTTGGATTGGTAGCTGACCCACAGTATAGGTTAGATTAGGTAGCTGCCCCCAGTATAGGTTAGATTAGGTAGCTGCACCCCAGTATAGGTTAGATTAGGTAGCTGCCCCCCAGTATAGGTTAGATTAGGTAGCTGCCCCCCAGTAGAGGTTAGGTAGCTGCCCCCAGTAGAGGTTAAATTAGGTAGGTGCCCCCCAGTATAGGTTAGATAGGTAGCTGACCCCCAGTATAGGTTAGATAGGTAGTTGACCCCCAGTATAGGTTAGATAGGTAGCTCCCCCCCAGTATAGGTTAGATTAGGTAGCTGCTCCCCAGTATAAGTTAGATTAGGTAGGTACCCCCCAGTATAGGTTAGATTAGGTAGGTGCCCCCCAGTATAGGTTAGATAGGTAGCTGCCTCCCCCCCAGTATAGGTTAGATTAGGTAGCTGCCCCCCAGTATAAATTAGATTAGGTAGGTGCCCCCAGTATAGGTTAATTAGGTAGGTGCCCCCAGTATAGGTTAATTAGGTAGGTGCCCCCAGTATAGGTTTATTAGGTAGGCGCCCCCAGTATAGGTTAGATAGGTAGCTGCCCCCCAGGGTAGGTAGGTGCCCCCCAGTATAGGTTAATTAGGTAGGTGCCCTCAGTATAGGTTAATTAGGTAGGTGCCCCCCAGTATAGGTTAATTAGGTAGGTGCCCCCCAGTATAGGTTAGATAGGTAGGTGCCCCACAGGGTGGGTAGGTAGGTAGGTAGGTGACACCACCCACCAATAATAGAGGGAGCCGCAGCAGCGGGGAGGGCAGCCCGACCACTCCCTCCCTTCCTCTCCGGGCGCCGTCCGTGCTCCCCCCCTCTGATGCAGAGCGCAGCAGCCAGCAGGGAAGCACTGTAATAGTAACAACTCACCTCCCAGGTTCCAATCTCTGGTCACTAGCCGCTGGTCTTCTCTCTGCATGCACGCTGATACACACGCTGCTTCCGGCTAAACAGGAAGCAGTGTGTGTATCAGCGTGTGTGCAGAGGAGGAGACCAGCGGCTAGTGACCGGCGATTGGAAACTTGGAGGTGAGTTGTTACTATTAGCGCTTCCCTGCTTGCTGCTGCGCTCTGCATCGGAGGGGGGAGCAGGAGGGTGGCCCGGAGAAGAAGGGAGGGAGAGGTTGGGCTGCCCTCCCCGCGGCTGACTTCCCCCTCCATTACAGCGCCCCCCCCTTTCTTCAGCGCTCAGGGCGCCCGCACGGGCCGCACGGCCCAAGAAACGGCCATGATGGCACGTGCCTTCTTCTGAACATTGTACTTTGGTCAACGAGGGCCACATGAAATCACTACAGCGGGACTTCGAATAGACCTTCCAGGTGGCCTGCCTCTGGCTCTGTCTCTTGTTTTGTCCATATAGGGGGGGATGAAGTGAAAAGTATGCACTGACTTAACTAATACAATGTGCAGTCACACAGGTGCAGTGAAAGGTATGCAGTGACTGGTATTACAATACAATGTGCAGCTGTCACACAGGTGCAGTTAACAGGTATGCACAGACTGGTATATAAAGCAGCGTGCGGTCACACAAGTGCACTGAACAGGTATGCAGTGACTGGTATCAATCCAATGTGCAGCTGTCACACACACAGGTACCGTGAACAGGTGCAGTGACTGTTATATAATATAACACTGCGTGCGGTCACGTAGGTAGGTGCACTGAACAGGTATGCAGGGATTGGTATTACAAATGTGCAGCTGTCACACACACAGGTACCGTGAACAGATGCAGTGACTGGAATATAATATAACACTGCTTGCAGTCACGCAGGTAGGTGCACTGAACAGGTATGCAGTGATTGGTATTACAAATGTGCAGCTGTCACACACACAGGTAACACTGCGTGTGCTCACGTACGTAGGTGCACTACTGAACAGGTATGCAGTGATTGGTATTACAAATGTGCAGCTGTCACACACACAGGTACCGTGAACAGGTGCAGTGACTGTTATATAATATAACACTGCGTGCGGTCACGTAGGTAGGTGCACTGAACAGGTATGCAGGGATTGGTATTACAAATGTGCAGCTGTCACACACACAGGTACCGTGAACAGATGCAGTGACTGGAATATAATATAACACTGCTTGCAGTCACGTAGGTAGGTGCACTGAACAGGTATGCAGTGATTGGTATTACAAATGCGCAGCTGTCACACACACAGGTAACACTGCGTGTGCTCATGTACGTAGGTGCACTACTGAACAGGTATGCAGTGATTGGTATTACAAATGTGCAGCTGTCACACACACAGGTACCAGGAACAGGTAGTCACTGGATGTGCTGGGCCTGGCAGTGGCACAGTAGGAATTACCAAGGGGCCAAGGGCCAGCTGCGAGTGACTGACAGGGCTGTATATGTAAGTGTCTGTGGTGGGACACACAAAGAAAAAAAATAGATCACAAGAACAACATTAGCTCTCAAAAGAGCTGTTGAGGGGTGCTTTTTAGCAATAAGTATCAGCAAGAAGCAAGCTAAGAAGCCTAACTAAGCTGTCTCTGCAGCAAGCTCTCCCTTCTCTAATTACTGCAGCCACACGAGTGAGGGAAATGGCCGACACTGCCTGCCTTTTATAAGGGGGGGGGGGGGGAGCTCCAGGAGGGAGTGTAGCCTGATTGGCTATCATGTGTCTGCTGACTGTGATGTAGAGGGTCAAAGTTGACCCTAATGATGTAGTATAGCGGGCGGGTCGAACTTGCATATAGTTCGCAGTTCACCGCAAACGCGAACCACTAAAGCTCGCGTGAATCGGTTCGCCGGCGAACCATTCGGGCCATCTCTAACTGGGATGAATTAACCCCTCAGAAAGATCAACAAGACAGTAAGGAAGTAGAAGTGTGTGTGCACATGTGTATGTGTGTGCACCTGTGTGTGTAGGTGTGTGCGCGCATGTGCATGAGTGAGTGTCCCCGCATGAGTATTAACTGTTTAGCTTTTCTCTTTACCAAAATATTGTACATTTTCTTTGGTTACAATTGTTAAATCAATTGGAAGCGCATATCTTTAGGCTATGCGCTAATACTGCTGACTATGTCTTATTGGGGAGGTGACAACTATTAAGGTACATACACCCATCAGACAGAAATTGGTTGAAATGAACACTGAACGACAATTGATCAGGGAAGGTTAACAATCTCAAAGAATGACCTGTATACACACATGAATTATCAAAGAAAGAAGGTATTGACAGATAATGCGGAAGTGACGTTTGAGGTGCGATTAACTGAAACTATCAATATCTATACAAAAATGAGCAATTATGAAAGATCAACTGTGGCACATGCGCTGTACACAAGATTGTTATGTTGTTTAACGAACTGTGCACACTCCTTTTGATGAACGATCGACAACCTAAAAAATCCAACATGGTGGATCACGACCAACTCCGAATATAAGTCGTTGGCCGATAACATCTGCTCTGCGATGATAGGTCAAAAAATAATTAATCTGCTGTTTTGTTAGGGTTTTGAGCAATTTTTATCTAATGTGTATATGTAGTTTTTGGCCAGGAACCCACTAGCAGAGCTTTTCTAAGCCTTTTTTGTAAGCGCTTGTAATGCTATGTGTGTGATGTGATCCCATGCTATGGGATGTGATTTTATAAATCCCCCATAGCATTACATTAGCAAGAGCTTTTCAAATCACAAGAGCTTAGAAACGCACAGTTAATGGGTCCCAGGCCTAATTATGATTATTGCTTCTTTATATAGTGCCTCTATAGCACTTTACAGAGTACATAGTCATATTACTAACTCTACTTTACAGGAAACCAATATCTATAGGCTATCTCTATCCATATGACTCTACCCTAGACTAAGGACACATTTTGAGGGTATCAATTAACTTTGCTGTATATTTGTGAGGTAACGCACACAAACACAGGGTAACATACAAACTCCATGCACATCGTTTTTGGGCCCAGAACTGAACCAGAGATCCAAGCATGGCAAGGCAAGAGTGCTGTCTACTACGCCACCATGCTAGGTACTCATAATAGGGCACAGCTCTTTGCCCATATAGTGGTGCAAAGCACTTTAAAGTGGACCTGAACTCCTGCACAGGACAGAAGAAAAACATGGATAAACGCACCCTGTATGTATTTAGAGAGTTTAGCCTGTCTAATTCCCCCTCATCTGTGACTAATTACAACAGTAATTTGATCTATCAGGTGTGTCAGCTGGCTGCTTCAACAGAGCTGCTAATTTGTAAACACAGGATGTTATCCCTTTGTCTGCTTCCATGAAAGCCGGAAGTAGACACACTGCAAATTTATCACAGGATTTGTATCACCTGTATCAAAGAAATGTTTTTCTTTAAAGGTTATTATACTACTGCTTATCTTTTAGAGCAGAGAGGAAAATCTGAGTTCAGGTCCACTTTAACATGTAAAATGTAAACATAAAAGGCAAAAGCTTCTACTTCCCCCAAGACGTACTGCATCATATGTCACCATCACAGCCTTTACCCCAAGGCTTACTGCATCATATGTCACCATCACAGCCTCTGTGTATAAGCACTACCTGCTATTATGGCACACAGAATACAGAGTGAGATCTTAGCAGTGTATCACCTTCTTCAGTGTAGCAGCTGTTTCAGCTCTACCTGCTGATCTAGCCACTAGAATTCCTGCACACTTCTTTCCAATTCCTGCTCAGAGATTTATCAAGTCACTGCTTATTTCATAATTATACACTATTCAGTAATGGTCAATACCATGCTCCCTCTAGTGGCTGATAGTTGTCTTGCAGAGAAAATGAACACAGATGCTACCATATTGCACTGCTGCACAGAATATGAACAATAGTGAGGAGCAGGGACTCTCGGGCAGCTTGTAATGAAAGGCAAAATATTACACCTTAAATATAATAAAATATAATAAAACAAACAAATACAAACATATTTTTGAGTCAAAGGGCTTGATTCACTAAGACAAATAGCATGCCTTATCCGCGTTAACACGGATTATCCGATTGGGCATATTAGCAATAAAATGCTGGATACCATTTAGACGCTCCTCCACGTCCAATGAAGAAGGGCAGCCATATCTCCACTGAGGCCTAGAGGCACGTTGTTCGTGAACCAACTCAAGAATTAGGTTCTTGCGGTAGCCAGTGGCGTAGCTAAGGAGCTGTGGGCCCCGGTGCAAGTTTTACATGGGGCCCCCCAAGCACTCTATACATAACAATTGATACGGCGCACCAAAACCTGCCAAGGACAACTTCAGTGTCAGAGTTGCAAGAAGGGTATGAGGAACTATCTGTTAGTGATCACTACTATTCAAAGCATCTATAGAAGTGATTATTACCAGCACAGGACCAATAGAGAGCTAATACTGTGATAGAGGGTGGACCCTTCGGGGCCCCTCTGGTCCAAGGGCCCCGATGCGGCCGCTACCTCTGCACCCCCTATTGCTACGCCCCTGGCGGTAGCTGATATGATCCTTTGATTCATGTGGATGCAACTGGTTGTAAATTATGAAGCTATTCACTACTGCCAGCTCCAACAACCAAAAAAAGGTCTTCCTCTACCACTTCAGTGACTTCCTGTTGAAAGAGTAACTACTGGTATAATGATCAAATCGGTCAACCGCTCCCATGTGTTTAGTATATTCTTCTTCTGCTGTGGGCCTCTCAACATTTTCAGTCACTCTACCATTCATTCTTCTCTGTTGTGTTGTTGTAGTAGCAGGGTAGAAAGTGCTAAGCATGTGTATAGTACGCTTATCCTTCCATGCCAATACCATCTCTTCACTGTCAAGTTTCCAAGCACGAACTTCACAACTCTTCAGTTTCAATTTTTTTATTTCACTTGGTAGACCTTTAATATTGGGCATGACCATTCCAGTTATGTCATTTTTTTCTTTTAGTAACTCTTGTGCTAATATGTGACTAGTATAAAATCGATCTGTAAATAAATGGTATCCATGTCCCGGAGTAGCTTGTTTCATATTTGTGCAAAGATGAAGGACAATGCGAGCTGAAAATGGCAAGTCTGGCTTTGGCAAGCTTTCTGTAGTTTCAGATCCATAATACGGTTCAAACACAAAGAGGTATCCAGTCTAACAATCAGCCATAGAAAACAGTCGTAGCTCCCACTTGCTTGGTTTCTGAGGATTGTACATCTTGTACTTTGATCTTCCTTTGAAACTAATTGTGCTTTCATCAATCCCTACATTCCTATGGGGTACAAACAGACATCTGCATCTTTCTTTCATATGCTCAGTCAAGTTCCTGACCTTCCAACCCCTAGTTTGAGGGCCTTCAGGACCACTGATGGGTGGAGAAACATGTAGCATCCAATGGATCTGACTAAATCGCTCGCGAGAAAAAATATCTCCAGAAAAGGGGATGTAATTGATCCACCGAGTTGAGAAAAAAACCTGGATAGATCCCCTTTCTTGCAATGCCATCCTAAGAATTACTCCAAAGTATGCCTTTATTTCCTGCGTAGTAACATCAGTCCAGCTCCTCAAGGTGGATCTGGGTGAAGGAGGTTTATTTTCTAACTTCCTTTTTGCATAATCATTTGTTTCAGTAATCATTTCTTGTAATAGGGCCGGTGTAAAAAAAAGCTAAAAAAAAAACACTGACAGTTTCTGGAACATTAGCTGCAGGCAGTTGCACCCCTGCATTACACACAGTAAGGGGAAAATTATGCAGGAAGCAGTCACTGGTAGGAGAGAAGGTTGCCCATTTTCTGTGATCACCATCACCCTACCCACTTTCAGCAGCTTCCCCACCTTCATCAGCCTCATCAATAATATATCATTGTCATCACTGTAGCAATAATCATCATCATCAGTGACAGTATAGTCACTGTCATCACCAGAATCCTGCACATCTGATTCTGTGCTGCCGTCCTCCATAATCCGCTGTGCCACCTCAGCCGCTGTCATTTTTCTTTTACCTGCTGCAGAGGATGCCATTGCTCCGCTCTGTAAGGAATCTGTAAGGAATCTTCAATAAATAACCTGGAACCTGAAAGGGATCTGCCAGGAATCTGCAAGAAGGGATCTGCAAGGGATCTGCAAGGAATCTGCAAAAAATCTGCAAGAAAGAACCTGCAAGGGATCAGCAAGGATTGTGGAAGAAGTAATCTGCCAGGAATCTGCCAGGAAACTGCAAAAAACACCCTGCAGAGAAGCAGCTACAATCAGCAACAAAAAAGCAGAATTGATACTGCCACTTCCTGCCAGCGCTGATCGTGCACTTCCGGTTTAGGGGAGGGGGGTACCATCTGTGTGGGCATGTAGTCTTACATGCCCACTAAACATGGGAACAGAGATCAGGCTTTGCTGGGGGCCAGATGTGCTGCAAACCACCGCTGAAAAAATGTATGGGAAATTCGCGATGTCCCGCTATGCGGGACATATGAGTGGAAAGGGTTAAACATAGAAGATCCTTTCAGACATGTGGCACAGTGACAGTGTATGCGCTGTCAGCCCAGAGCTGAATTTCTGGAGAGGCCACGATGGCCCAGGCCTTGGGCGGCTGCAGTACAGTGAGTTAGCTGGACCTGTAAGAGGTGTTGCTGAAGACCAAGCTGCAAATTGGGAGAAACACATGGAAGAGGGTTGCTGCTGCTCAAGGAGGCTAGACATGAAAGAGAGGGGGCCTGCTCTATATGGATATAACACATGGAAAAGGGGGCTGCACATGAAATGGGAGGGATGCTGCTTCACATGGAAGGGTGGCAACAGAAGAGTTGGCCTGGAGGCAGAAAAGTATAAATCCGGCCATGGTTGTCACCGTTGTGGCAACTTGCCATAGTGTTGACTCAGCCTTACAAGGTACTATAGACAGAACTGATGTAAGTGAAGGAGAGGTTATTGCTCCAGCATCCATCTAGCCAGTATCTTCTATGCCTGCCTTCTACATACCATCAAAAGCGACAGTAAGTTTCCCCGTGACACAAAACCCTTCAGTTGGCAAATAATTTTTTTACAACACAAGAATTGAAAATTATACTGGAAACAGGAAGAAGTATTTTGTTTCGTTTTACCGTTGTAGAAGCCTCAGTGACCAAAAGTGCTGTATGTTAGAACTTTGTACAGAAAAACAAGAGTATGTAAAATGTTCAAAACATTCTGGTGCCCGAAAGGGATCTAGTTACACCATACACAATATGAAACATTTTTTCAGCATTGTTCCCACACTAAAAGCATGTATTCATCACAGTTAAGAAGGATAGCATTTATTTCATCACCAGTGTGCCAAATAAAGAGGGGATTGTTTTCCATTCTCTCTTAATAATAATGGACATACAACCGTTACAAAATGAAGTGGTTAGTGTTCACCTGGCTTCAGTAATTCCTTCTTTGAAATGACTTCTTAATAGGTTTATGAAGGTTACGTGGTTTTTACCCATCAAGTGATGTGGTTACAAATATTTACAGCCTTGACGATAGCTGCTACATCTACAAAGATCTCATCTTTCAGGGAATATTTATGCTGGAACAAATACAAGGTGTTCGTCACATAGCGCAGAGACAGCCATTGTGAGGATGCATCCGAAAGCATCAGTACACAACCTGCTGAAGTCATAGTGTGGTGTGTGGTTGCTCAAAGGAGAACATCAATAAGAGTGCATAGGAGCAATGTCTTAAAGACGAACAAGTTAAAAAAAACCATAGAGCTGTTAATATAATGCTCTGTTAATGCTGCCAGGATCGGCGGGTGTCACTGGCAATAACTCACCCACTCACCCGTAAATCATTACAGGTCTGAAGCTCCACCCCTTCCCTCTGCAAAACTGCCGTGGCAGTTTTTTTCTAAAGTCTTCCTAAGCTGTGGCCACCTCCACCCTTCAGACCTCTAATGATTTACAGGGAACAGGTGAGCTACTGCCGCTGACACCCGACGGATGCCTGCAGCTCTAACACAGAGCTTTACAATAAGGGCTCTTTTGCCCTTATATATTTACAATTTTGTTCCTCTTTAATTTGTTTGATTACTGTAAAGGTGTTAAAGAGAATCTGTATTGTTAAAATCGCCCAAAAGTAAACATACCAGTGTGTTAGGGGACATCTCCTATTACCCTCTGTCACAATTTCGCCGCTCCTCGCCGAATTAAAAGTGGTTAAAAACAGTTTTAAAAAGTTTGTTTATAAACAAACAAAATGGCCACCAAAACAGGAAGTAGGTTGATGTACAGTATGTCCACACATAGAAAATACATCCATACACAAGCAGGCTGTATACAGCCTTCCTTTTGAATCTCAAGAGATCATTTGTGTGTTTATTTCCCCCTGCAGCTATCTTCCACTGAAGTGTCAGGCTGTTTCTTCCTGCAGAGTGCAGACAGCTCTCCCCATATGTAATTCCTCAGTATGCGAAAGCCAGCTCAGAGGAGGATTTATCCAGCTTGTAAAAGATAAGAGAGAAGAGAGAAGCTGCCCTTATCTAAATAATACACAGGCAGTGTGCAGAGATGGGCCTGGAGGGGGGAGATGCATCACAGAACCACAACACTGAAGAACTTGGCAGCCTTCCAGACACAGGCTGACAAGTCTGACAAGAGAGAGATAAGTTGATTTATTACAGAGATGGTTATAGTAGAACGTGCTGCAATAAGCCAGAACACATTAGAATAGCTTTTGGAACTTGTAGGATGATAAAAAACAGGATGCAATTTTTGTTACGGAGTCTCTTTAATGCATTGCATAGTGGAAGTTAAAAAAAAATACAAAAAATAAATGTTTTTGCATGTTGTAAACAAGACAGTGGCATAGCAATAGGGGATGCAGAAGTAGTGACCACACTGGGCACCTGGACCAGAGGGGCACATTAAGGGCCCTCCTTCAACTGCTGTATTAGCTCTTCATTGGTCCTATGCTGGTATTGATCACCTCTATATGTGCTTTGTATAGTGGCAATCATTACAAAACTGTCCTCCTCCTGCTGCTTACAAATCTCTGCCACTGCAGCTGATTTTGGTACTCCATATCAATTGCTGTAGAGCAGTGTTCCCCAACCCTGTCCTCAAGGCCCACCAACAGTGCATGTTTTGTGGTAATTATAAGCTTTATAAGCTTAATAAGCTTAATTATAATTAATAAGCTCTGCTGAGACACTAATTACTCCATCTGTGAATGTGTGTGGTTTCCTGCAAAACATCTACTGTTGGTGGGCCTTGAGGACAGGGTTGGGAAACTCTGCTGTAGAGGGTTCAATGTAAAACCTGCACTGGGGCCCCTAGGCCCTAGCTACTAAGCTACCCCTCTGCAGGGGCGGGAAAAGTGGACATGAATACTAGACCTGCCTAACCATTATTCTATAAGGATGGATGCTAACAGTATTTCCCCACAAATTGCACAATGCCCCTAATTAGCAATTATCTCCTGATGTTTTCAAAAGCTTCCTATGTAAAAGTCATTTGAAATCCATGATCATTTTCAAACTAATTGTATACATACTTCTATGTATGTATTTGTATTGCTGGATGTCCTGACTGTACAGAGTTTTGAATGTACCTATGCTCCCTATTTGTTTTGTACTATGTACAGCGATACAGAGAATATTATTCAAAATAAAATAATAATAATAATAAAGTACTTGTAAAGCTTCAGTATGAAATAGTGAATCCCCAAAATTTACTGAAATTTGCTCATAGTGGCAGCATAGCTTCAGTGGGTCTTTTGCTGTGAAGGTGCTACTTGTTGTGATATTTAGAAGCCACACGTGGATGCTGTGAGCCAGTAAGACACAGACAAATGAAGAAAGGTGGGTAGTGGGTTGAAACACAGAACGTGGAAGGGCAGATGAAGATAGGCTGGCTTCAGGTAGCTCTGTGCTTGTCTGGTTAGAGAAAGTTAAGCCATATGAAATCTCAGAGGAACATCTGGCATTCCAGCAAACCAGGCTGGATGAATGTTGGATTCCTAGAAGAAAGGGATCATTGGCTCCATGTGTGTGCTCATTCATCATCAAGCCCTGCTTAGACTGCAGGTGGCCCAAGCTCTTCATAAACAAAATGAAACATGACTGTTCAGTGAGCTGTCTGGTGATGTTTTTTTAATTGTCCACATGGCTTTTAACATTGAGAGGCACTTTGCTTGATGAGTGGCAACTCCTCCTTCCCGCTGCAAGGAGTCTTTTTCCTTATGTTAAGGGGAAAGGGGTTGTTCCTAGTGCCTGTGATTCCCAAAAAGAATAAGGGGTAATTAAATGAGGGCTTTACAGTTGTAATGAGTCCTGCTTTATCCTGCCTCACCTGCTGGTAGCACTGTACATCTGGACTGTTATGTAGTCCTACTGTCCACCAACAGGTAGCAATCTACAGGTTTCTGGACACACGATATACCTGCAACTCCTTCCCTCACATGTGGTTGGTATTGCAATTCTGTACTGTGGTTCTACTACTAATTAGATGGCATTTGTGTACACAGCTGGGACATTGATTTGGCCTTCACCTGCAACTCTCTCATTTATAGATTCCATCTGACTCAGGACTCTACTAGAGCCTTATGGATGAACTGACATGAGGTGTAGAGATTGCAAAAACAAATATAACATTGGTTTGCCAGTTATTTACCAGATATTTGCTGGAGATCACTGCAGCTATTCCATGGAGCATAAATGTTTGTTGTGTTGGCACGGCTTCCCTTTGTGAATTCCCAACATTATATCAAATGCTTTATTCCCTTAGGGCTCTTTCACACCAGAGCCCACTTCTAGCGTTTTAACGCAAAGTCTATACTTTGCGTTAACCAAGGTAAAAGGAAAGTCCATAGACTTTCCTTTTACCTTTCACACCCGACGCTGCGTTTCGATACGTTGCGGTACGACGCGTCCCGGCGCATTTTATCGTCGGGAATCGGCGCTTCCCCTTCGGGGTAATTAACTACCACCGCCGCTACTCAGCGTCGCACCGAAATTTCCCGACGACACGCCGCAACGCGTGCAGGAGCCGTTCTCCTGCACGCTTTTGGTGTGTAACGAGCCTTAGAGAAAAAATGCATGAGCAGTATTGTTGGATATGCTGGATATCACTGCTTAATGCGGCTATAGCAGATCATCCCCAGCATTTAAATCACATGACTACTCTGTACTTTGTTAGCAATACAGTTAGTATGAGAATTTCTAGAAATGTCCACTTTTCTGCAGGTCTAATAAGCTGCACAAGGCTGGAGGCTTTCGGAGCATACAAACACTCTACAACTGTCATCTGTAGGGATTGAGCCCCAATCCATAGAGTGACAGTTCTGACCACAAGCTCATATAAATGTGTCTCTTGGCTACAGCCAAGCAATGCATACTGTTGCTGCGGGGCCATGGAGGAGGTATGATGGCAGGGTGCACAATGGAAGGGCTGCTAATTGGTGAGATAAGGAGGAAAACAATACATTCAGCCATTAATAAAAGATCTGACATGCTGACTTTAGGGTATACCTGTACACATACCAGATTCTCAACTGAGATGGCTACAAACCGCAACTTTTGCTGATTTCAGTCTAGCCTGTGCACATGGCTTGTGTTACTTATTATTAACACCTTGCAATCCTCACCACTGTTGTGTTTATAGTGTGGGAATTGCTGAATAAGGGCTTGTCTCCATATAGCGCGCTTTCATGCACACTTATGGAAATGCGATCACAGGGACAACAGACAGTGCATAGACTGCACTGTCTGCCGTTTCCATTCACAAGCTTTGATTCAGCGCTGAATGGTTTGCTGCATTTCAGGGTACTTCAGCCCATGATCCCATTCAGTAATAAATGGGTTCGCAAGCGGATCTGTCAGAAACAGTGTTATCAGTCTGCCCGCCCACTGGGAGGGTCTGAAGGACCCGTATTTTGTTACAGTAGTGCGTGTGTACGCACCTTAAGCGAACCCCCATCTGCAAAATGCCTAACTCTAACCAACCCCCAATTAATGCCTATCTGAAACCGATTCCCCACACCAATATTCCTAATCCTGAAAGACCCACAAACTAACCCTAACTGATTCCCAGACACAAAATTCCTAACCCTAACAGACCCCCCCCCCCCACCCCCTTTCATGTCTTACTCTAACCAATTCTCCGACACAAAATTCCTATCCCTAACCGACCCCCAAAGATGCCTAACCCTAACTGGTCCCCGCCACCACAAAATTCCCTAAGTGACCCCCCAACTGATGCCTAACTCTACACGATCCTGTTATAAAATGCCTAACCCTAACTGCCCCCCCAACTAATGTCTAGCCCTAACTGATCCCTAGCCACAAAATTCCTAACATTAAACAGCTCCCCAAGTGATGCCTTACCCTAACTGTTCCCCGGTACTGGAGTTGTTTCAGTGATTATACAGTTAGCTGCACTACCTCATGCATATACCTGACCCTAACCCTAAACATGAGTGGATAACTCAGCGATAGTAGCCTAGCAAGCTTTCTGTGGTGCTGAAAATCTTCAGCTCCATAGAAAGCTGGGGAAAAATTAGGACAACCCCCAAAGGAACTATACTAACCTCCCTACCTTCTCCTTCAGCTGATAATAAGCGAAGGGAAACCCTATTTGTTGCAGCCATGAGAAGTGAGTAGCAGCACCTTGCCACTAGGGGTGATAAATCCCCCTGCCCTTAAAGCACTACACCCACTGCTACTGTACACAGGATTTTTTTTTGAGCATTCCCACCCTCCCACCACTGTTCCCCACAATAGCCTGGTGCAGAAGATGAAGATACAGAGACTAGGAGAAAATGTTTGTATGTGGATACAGAACTGGTTAAGGAATAAAAGGCAAAAAGTGGTGGTAAACAGAACATACTTAAATTGGTAAACTGTAAGCAGTGGGGAACCACAGGGGTCAGTACATGGACCAATTCTTTTCAATTTATCTATTAATGATTTAGTAGATGGAATATAAAGTAAAGTAGAGTAGAGTAAAGTATCCATTTTTGCAGATGATAAAAAATAATGCAGAATTGTCAACAGTAAGATGGATAGTGATAAATTACAACAGGATCCTGACTACATGGCCATATGGGCAGGCACATGGCAGATGAAATAAAATGATGATAAATGTAAAGTCATGCACCTTGGAGGTACCAATAGTAGCGCACCATATAAAATAAATGGCATACGGCTGGGAACATCAGACTTGGAAAAGGAATTGGGAACGCTGGTTGACATTAAGTTAAGTCACCCTATACAAAGCCAATCAGCGGTAGCTAAAGCAAATAAAATACTACAGTACATAAAATGGGAATTAAACTCTTAAGATGCTAGTGTACTAAATCCCTTGTGAGGCCACATCTGGAGTATGGGATACAGTTTTGGGCACCACACTATAGAAAATACATTGACCTTCTAGAACGGGGTAGAAGGACAAGCAACCAAATTAATCAGAGGAATGGAAGATCTCACAAAGAAAGGTTGAAAAGCTAGGCTTATTTAACTTGGAAAGAAGGCGACTGAGATTTTACCTTATTAACATGTATAAATATATCGGAGGGAAATACAAAAGCTTGACAGACAAGTATTTTGTCCATAGGGTTATACAACATTCAAAACAAATAATCTGTTTATGGAGGAAAACGTTTTTTTGCCATCTGTTTAGAAAGAAGTCCTTCAAGGTCCTTCAAGAGTGGTTAAAATCTGGAATATCTCACTTCAGGAAGTAACTATGGCAAACTCTATATCTGCAATTAAAGAGGGCCTGGGTGCTTTCAGACTATAATTTTGAGGTAATTCCTTGGAGAGTTGATATAAGGATTTATCTGACAGCCATCTTGAGTCAGAAAGGAATTTCTCCCTTTTAAAGCTAATTGCCCCAGGCCTTGTAAGGTTTTTCACCTTCCCCTGGATCAATTGGGATATGTGCGGGTTATGGACAGTGTTTTTGTTGCCTTTTTTGTTGTTTTCTTTCTGGTAGAACTTAATGGATGGATGTCTTTTTTTCAGCCAAATTAACGATATAACTATGTAAGTACCTTACCTGCGGATGCGTTGCAGAGTGACAAGTCTGTGTAGCCATGAGCGGAGAACAGACAAAAAATGTCCATTCTCTGCTCTAGTGGGAACACAGCCTTAGTGCTGCTCCCCCACTGCACACATTGCCTATCTGAATGGTACCAACTACCAAGCAAGGGATTACATGAAGCTGATAACAAGGAAAATCATTTACTTTTAATAAGGCTATTTAAAAAGGCATTTAATCATTCTTTGTTGACTAGATAACTGGATCACAATGTGATTTTTTTTTCCTATTTGCTTTGAGTTCAGCTTTAGAGAAATACTAATGGTCACACAACATCTGATCTTTTGTGGAAAATCACCTGGACTAAATTAAAACATAGTTATTTTGACAGAAGCGGAATATACTCATATAAATAATCTGATCAGATTCCTGGGTGACTGCCCAATGAGAGCAAAAAGAATTCTGAGCCTACAGGGTTCTTATCAAAACTTTTTTTTTGTTACATGAGGCTTCTCTGGAGGTCTGTTTATTGTTACGAATGTAGCATGGAAAGAATCTTTGCAGGTGTAGATTGCACAGAGTCAGATTTCTAAGTAAGATGTTTGCTGTGTCAAAAGATGTGCCAAATGGGCTTATTTGCCTCAAGTTTAATTTTCAGAAATGAATTACAAGATCTCACAACAAACAATACATTTATTTGAGAAAGCATTTACATTATCTCTGAAAGGCAAAGAGTCCCACACAAAGGTGTTTCTATACAGATAATTACTAGTAACTTAACAGTTTGATGCTTGCCCTCAATGGCTTTCCAGACAGTGACTAATATGGCTTTTTGTAAAAAATAACATGGATGCAATGATAAGAAAATTAAAATTGAACCCAAATAACTTATGAAAAAAAAGGGTAAAAGAATAAAAAAATATTAAATATTTATTTATAACTTGAAGAATGAATTACTAAATTGTCATCAAGAACCCAGACTGGGCAGGCATATAAATAAATAAAAGCAAAAATATACCTCCCCCAAACATGCTGTAGTTGTCTTACATTTACAGCATTTTTTTTTCTTTTTGCTGGTTGAAGAAAAACTTTCCAGTGGGAAAAAGTAAATACGATTTTTTTTTTTAACAATCTAGTAATGAGAGAGAAATAAAACCACGCACTCATAAATAGTGGAAGACATTTTACTACCTATTCTCTAGTGTACTCGTATGTATATTAGTATCCATAAAAGATCATTAAACCGTAAGACCATAAGACATGTGAGTAACATTAAATAAGGTTACATGGGCATAGTTAACTGAAAGTTTTTCAGCCAAAGTCAAACTCAGCAAGACTAAATAATGTGGGAATCCTTCCTGACAGTTAATCAAGTGGTGCCGACAGCTTGAAAAAAATATATATATTTTATCTTGTGGTTACTTGTGTAGCTTTTACTCTTCCAGTGCTATAATTAGTAATTTGGTTTATGATTCTCATATATCTCATACAGCTATACAGCTACACTAATCAGGTACCCATTCATCATCAAGTGACCTTGCTGCTTCCTGTTTTTTTCATTTTTCTCAGCTGCTGAAATAAGTTATATACCGGTATGTGATGTTAAATAATGTACATTTTATTTTGTTTCCCTATATATTAGGTTTAATATTCATCTGAAAGCATAAAATATAGCTAAAGCATGTTTAATTTCTGTTGATCTCCAGTAAAGCTATCTGTACTGTCAGTTGGGCTTGCTTCTCAGTCTCCGCATCATTAGATTTTGCTCCTGTAAAGAGATTAAGGTACTACTATAGTGAAGCAATCAGTCCAGCAGATGAAGCTTCAAAATGTAACACTGATCTATAAACTGATATAGACAACACTTGACTTGATATTGGACAAGCAAAATCAACAAAATTATTTTGATGGGTCCAGTTTCAAGCAGCTTACACTTTACATGACATTTGAGTACAAGTCTCAACTATGTGCATCTCATTGACCATCTCTGGTGATCAGTTGCTGATAGGCGCTTGATGTCTTCCTTTGACAGTACATTTCCTCTGCTGATAGCTTTCATTTCCCAGTTTCATAAAGGCATTGAGGGAAAAAACATGACAAACACTATAAGAAATCTTTCACATAGAAGACTAAGGGCTCTTTCACACTAAGACGTTGCGTTTGATGCGACGTTAAGGTCGCATAACGTGCCCCTAACGCAACGCATGTTAGTTTTGGTTGGACGTTATATTGAACTGCGTTATGCGTCTCTTGATGCGTATTTTTGATAGAATGAAAACGGCGCAAGCGTCACATTTAAAAAAACAAAACGAAAACATTACTGAGCATGTGCAAACATTGTAACGCAGCTAAATACGAGTATAACGCACAGCATGCTTCACTTTCATTTAACGTGCAGCGTTATACTCCATCGCAACGTGGGCACTGTGAAAAGCCCATTGTTTTTCATTACTGTGAGTTTTTCTGCGTTAGGGGCTGCTGTAACGTGCGACTTTAACGTCCTGATGTGAAAGCAGCCTAAAGTCAGCACATTTACCCCCAGTCAGCTGCTTCTGTGCACTGGCTGGGTTCTTGCTAGTGGTCGGTATAAACAGTGAAGAGGTGGCCACTCCAGTCCATGCTCAGATGCATCATGAAGTGGTGTGAAATTGCAGCCAAAAAGAACTTGGTGGCCAGAAGGTGGGAGGTTAAAGGTCCAAGGCCCATATGCAATTCCACTTTTCTCCTAAGTTTTCTCCTAGGAGATCATCAACTGAAAAAGTACCGAGAAGTAAGTGCAAAAGTACTATCAAAATTATTTGTAGTTTTTTCTTGCTTGCTGGTGGCTTAAAAGGCATTTTATTGACAAATTTAAAAATATCACCTAAGAGAAAACTCAGGTGAAAAAGTGAATTGCATATGGCCTCATGCCTCTAAATAATGAGAAGGCTTGAGTGTGTGCACTGTAATAAAACTGCAGGTGTCTGTGTTCACCTGCGTCCATGTGTGTGCTGCCTGCTGCCATAGTGCGCATTTGCAGGGCCACAGGCATGTATGCACGTGCGGGGCCAGGAACGCTGCTGCATATGCGCAATGTGCACACCTAGCGCCCATTAATGGAACAGGCATAGTGACTAGTTTATTACAAAAGGCAGAGAAACTTACGTTATCAAAAAGCCTGAGAGAAATGAAAGATTGATCACGGTGTCTTTAGTTGATCACAATCAGCCACTTTTTAGGGCGCAGACAAAAGTGTGTGGGGGACCATAAATGGGGGACACAGACAGTTGTCGAGTTTCCTTTGCTTAAAATTCTAGCTCTGCATATCCATCTCATCTGAAAAAAATGATATGATTTAATTTCTCTGTATTTCCATAGAATATTGAACATTGTTTCTCTTCTATATGAACATTTTGTTGTGAAATAATGTTTTACTGTCTACTAATGCAAAACAGTTTATCTTTAATATTGAGTAATATACGGTACTTTGGCTTTAATAAGATTTGAAAAAGAAGAAGAAAAAAGAAATAGCCAAAAGTCTGAGTGATTAAAGAGACACTGAAGCGAAAAAAAACTATGATATTATGATTTGTATGTGTAGTACAGCTAAGAAATAAAACATTAAGATCAGATACATCAGTCTAATTGTTTCCAGTACAGGAAGAGTTAAGAAACTCCAGTTGTTATCTCTATGCAAAAAAGCCATTATCTCTACGACTTTCAAAGTCGTGGAGAGGGCTGATTTCTAACTTTTATTATCTCAACTGCTAGTTAACTATTTACTTTTCCTCTGGCAGAGGAGAGGTCATTAGTTCACAGACTGCTCTGAAAGAATCATTTTGAATGCTGAGTGTTGTGTAATCTGCACATATTAGAGAATGATGCAATGTTAGAAAAACACTATATACCTGAAAATAAAAATATGAGAATATTTTCTTTGCTGCTAATTTTCTAGTAATTATTCATAGTACACAACCAATTCATTATATCATATATTTTTTTTCGCTTCAGTGTCTCTTTAAGTTGTGAATAGCTACCAACATAATACAGAAATGGTAGGATTGTGGCAGAAATCGCACCAAAAGAATACACACTAAGTTTGTTAAATTCTCCCTGTGTGTAAGGTTTGGTGGTGTATTCTCCACAGTCAGCATGCAACGCATGAGCTGACGTGGAGGAGGTACACACACTAGCACACGGAAACAGGCTATCCCTAGTATAGTGGAGGGGAGGACTGACTCCAATAGGAGATTGTGGCGCACAGAGCCGGTGCAGATCCGACAGCCACAAACAATACTTTCGCTATAACGGCTCAGCGCAAAGTAGCGCTGAGCGCTTAAACCAGAACTGAGGAGAACAGGACAGGTAGACAGAATGAACGCTTGCTAGCTAGCCGCTACTTAGTAACAGCAAGCGTCCACAACAAGACAGACTGGAATGAGGCAGCCAATGCGTTTGCAGCGATGGCGTGCCTCACAAAGACAGGACAGGATAGTCAGGAAATAGCAGAATCAAGATAGATGAACGTAACACAGACAAAAATACAATAAGTATGTTTTCCTAGCGTATTACAATTACAGCTATCAATGAAACTATTTGTAACGTCTGACTAACATATGTATATCTCGGCAATGAACCGATATATGACATAAGCAGGAACACTGACTTAGTCTGGAGCAATACAGGGAACAGGACTCAGAAGGATTCGCTATCTCTTTGCAGAGATGAACGCAATCCACAAATGGTAACAGAACAGGATTCAGAAGGATTCGTTATCTCTTTGCAGAGATGAACGCAATCCACAAACGGTAACAGAACAGAATTCAGAAGGATTCGTTATCTCTTCGCAGAGATGAACGCAATCCACAAACAGAACCAGGAGCAGGGTAACTATCTCAGCACGGGTGATCACGGTACGCGCAACCTACCAAAATGTGCTGGAAGGCTGACTAACTGCACACAGGATATAAACAGTTCGTGTACGTATACATCAGCGACACTGATGTATCAACGTAACACGAATACAAGGAAAATAATAAACGTGCTGGTATGCATATATATTGGCAATGAACCAATATATGATGCAAAGACCAGCAAAGTATCTTTAGAACAAGAAACACGATCGGGGGCTGAAGCGACAGCAAGACAGGCTTAAACTGAAGCTATGAAACCCCGAGGAGTCCTGCAGGAAGCAGATCTTTATACTGAGGTCATCCAATGGGAGCAGACATGCAGATTCCCACACAGGTGAATGATAATCAGTCACAAGCTGACAGCAGGGAAAGACAGACAAAGCTATGCAGCTTGCATGGAAAGAAATCAGAACTGCCTGAGCTGCAGCACTACTATTTCCAGCAATACCTGCTGCAGCAGCGATCATGACAGTACCCCCGCCCTTAAAAGCGGATTCCAGACGCTTTTCAAAACTGAAATTCCCAACAAAACAGTCTGACTGATAATTCATGATGACCGGGACAGCCCGGCAAGACCGAATTCCAGAATCAGTCCCCACAAGACTGGACCCATCAGAACCAGAACCTACAGAACCATGCCCATCAGTACTACAAGCCCCAGTGTGACACCCATCAGAACCATGATTTCCAGAAGAAAGCCCTCCGAAACTCCCTGAGCGATACCCACCGCCTTCCAGGAACCGTTCAAAAACGCCAAAGCCTTTGCAATGCCCACCGGGACTGTCTTTACCAACACAAAACCCACTGTTGAACCAGTCCAAGGCACCAGGACAAGTTTTCTCAGAGACCTCCCAGAACACCTTGAAGCTCCAAAGAGATCCCCATAGGTCAGAATGCCCCTTAGGCTCACATGGAGAACTATCAAGAACCCCTATGGAACCTAGGGCAATTCCCGAGTCAGGGCCACAAGGACAAACATCAAGATCAGGGCTTTCAGGGACCAGAACCATCTCTGGGCATGCAGGCAGACTGGCAACATCAGAACATGTTCCCACTAAGGAAGCATCAGAGCACGCTAACATCTTAGACACACTTGGGCATTCTGGCACACAAAGAACATCTGGGCACACTGGCACAAGAGAAACCTCTGGGCATGTCAAGGAACTGTGAGCCTCAGGGTCAGCCAAGACAGGACCAAAACCAGGACTGGCCAAAAAAAATCATCATGACTAGACTTCGCAACTACTGGACTTTTACACGAGAATGCAGGATCAGACTTAGATGTCGCTGATTCCAGCAAAGTCAGTAACAAATCAGATTCAGGGGCACTAACAAGACAGGACAAATCTTCTGATGTATGCACTGAACCAGATAGGGACTCCACAACTACCTCTGGACTGGACAGAGACTCATCTAATACACTGGATTGGAGCTCATGAGGCGCTGCAGAACAAGTCAGTATTGCAGCAGCCCCCACTGGACTAGGCAAAACTGAGGAATTCCCTGGACAGGAAGGGGACTCTGGAACCTCTGCCACAGCGGCCAGAGAACCAGAATCTTTCAGGATACAGGGCTGGGTTTCAGGAACACTCATCAGACCGGACTGAAATTCTGAGATTTCTATTATTTTGACCAGAGAATCAGAATTATCCATGTTACAGGGCAAGACTTCTGAAACATTCAGAGGACAGGGCTGGAGTTCCTTGGCTGTTACAACACTGGAGAGGGACTCAACAACATTGGTTAAATCAGACTGTGTACAGGGCAAGGTATCTAACACACTTGCTGACGAGGACAATATTTCAATGGCTTCTGCTTTGCTGGGCAGAAATTCATCAAGTTTTATTAGAGCAGACTGTAATTCCAAAACAGCTGCTAGACAAGTGAATATTACTGCAACACCAACTGAGGTAAGCAGTGCCTCAGACTCCTCTGCTAGAGGGTTTGAAGTATCCAAAGTACTGGGTGAAGCATAAGACTCTGCGACCACAGCTTCACTGGACAGGATCACTGAACAGTCCATATTGCAGGGCAAAACCATGGAAGCACCTGCTGGACAGCATAATGATTCTGTGACCTGAGTTTCATTGGAGAGATCTACTGCACAATTCATGGTACAGGGCAAATTTACTGGAACATTTTCTGAACAAGGTAATAATTCTGCGATTTCAGGTTCACATAGCAGATGCTCTGAGCTATTCACGATACAGGGCAAATTTACTGGAACATTTTCTGAACAAGGTAATAATTCTGCGATTTCAGGTTCACATAGCAGATGCTCTGAGCTATTCACGATACAGGGCAAATTTACTGGAACATTTTCTGAACAAGGTAATAATTCTGTGATTTCAGGTTCACATAGCAGATGCTCTGAGCTATTCACGAAACTAGAGCGAGGTGTAGAAACAGGAAGATCAAGACACAATGTTTGTGCATCTGAATCACCATTCATTTGTAAAATTGGAAAATTCAGATGCTGGGGTTCTGAGGTTTCTAGACAGGATTGCTGGGACTCGGAAACTGATGTAGTGCATCTATTGGCATCTGCTGGATCAGACAGGAGTTGAACTTTATTAACACAGGTAATTTCTGCAGAAGTGTTTGCAGAGGCAGGCAAGATTTTTCTGGTGTCTGTTTCACTGAACAAAGACTCATGAGTACTGGCTAGACTGGACTCGGAAGTCAGCAGGACCTCTGGATTCTCTGCTGAGAAATTTGTGCAGGGCAAGGTTAAGAAAGTATCAGTGGCTTCTGTTTTACTGGGAAGTAACACTGAGTTATCCATGGTACAGGGTGGAACTGCAGGAACTTCAATTTCACACAAAAAGAGCTCCGAATCACCTGCTGAATCAGCGAAAGGTGCTGAAACAGGCGGGTCAGAACGCCATATTTGCGAATTCGGAGTCACATAAAAATCATCCAAAATCAGTTCCCACACATCAATCAAAGGAGCCACACAGTCATACCTACACACACCAGTCTCTATTAGGTTATAGGCTGACTTAATGCATGCATTCAATACCATTTCACTTTTTGCACTGTAAAATTGACAAAATGAACTTGAATCATTCTTCCATTCACAGACCAGGGCTTCCATCTCTCCCCTCTCGAATGGAGGATCCCATGCATACTTAACAGCGAAACATTTAGGCTGATCACAGTTGGCAGATATGATTGTGGCAGGCACATGTATAGGGTTAATTAGCAGGTGATTGGCAGATTCCTTATTCTTAAGAATCTCCAATACCTGTAGCAAGTGTTGAACTGTAGTGTATGCAAACTTCCCTTGGTTCACAAATAAGTTGATTTGTTCAATACTCTGTAATATCTCCTCATAATCATACTTAGATAATTCTTTTAAACAAAAATCTTTATTTTCCCTAGCCAGGGAGGAAAGTTCATTAGTAGTTTCATAAGTCCATTTAACTCCCCTGAAAGACAATTGCATTTCATTATCTGTTAATGGCAGAATCTCATTATAGGTCTCAGTCGCTAAGGATAACGACTCTGCAGATCGGACACGTTTCTTAGAACGTTTGCGTTTTGCCTTAGACCCTGCTGTTTTTGGTGATTTATTCAAGGCTGCAGGAAAATTATCAGTAACACTTTCTGCTTGCTGAACATTTTTGCAAGCAATTGAAGGAGTAGCTGATTGGCCTGCTGCCAGGAGTTCATTAAGAGGAAAAGGCAATGGATCTATGCGCAACCAGTTATGGATCACAAACGCTAGAAATTCCAGCGGTCTCTCTTTCAAATCGGAATGATTGAGAACATCAAATGCCCACTGGAATAATTCCCCTTTAAACAAAATATAACTTAGTTGGAGTGCCCAGGTTGAAACAGGAGTCGCTTGGAGATCAGGATTGGCCAGGAACCTGGCACATTCAGAGAAAAACTCATTTTCTGTTTCAGAGCTAAGTTAATTTCTTAAAGGAACAGGAACCATAATTAACAGTGTCATACTTTCTGGGAATCCCCCCCCCCACAATGGGGATTGGTAATGGGGTTTTCATAATGTAAGGCTTGGTGGTGTATTCTCCACAGTCAGCATGCAACGCATGAGCTGACGTGGAGGAGGTACACACACTAGCACACGGAAACAGGCTATCCCTAGTATAGTGGAGGGGAGGACTGACTCCAATAGGAGATTGTGGCGCACAGAGCCGGTGCAGATCCGACAGCCACAAACAATACTTTCGCTATAACGTCTCAGCGCAAAGTAGCGCTGAGCGCTTAAACCAGAACTGAGGAGAACAGGACAGGTAGACAGAATGAACGCTTGCTAGCTAGCCGCTACTTAGTGACAGCAAGCGTCCACAACAAGACAGACTGGAATGAGGCAGCCAATGCGTTTGCAGCGATGGCGTGCCTCACAAAGACAGGACAGGATAGTCAGGAAATAGCAGGATCAAGATAGATGAACGTAACACAGACAAAAATACAATAAGTATGTTTTCCTAGCGTATTACAATTACAGCTATCAATGAAACTATTTGTAACGTCTGACTAACATATGTATATCTCGGCAATGAACCGATATATGACATAAGCAGGAACACTGACTTAGACTGGAGCAATACAGGGAACAGGACTCAGAAGGATTCGCTATCTCTTCGCAGAGATGAACGCAATCCACAAATGGTAACAGAACAGGATTCAGAAGGATTCGTTATCTCTTTGCAGAGATGAACGCAATCCACAAACGGTAACAGAACAGAATTCAGAAGGATTCGTTATCTCTTCGCAGAGATGAACGCAATCCACAAACAGAACCAGGAGCAGGGTAACTATCTCAGCACGGGTGATCACGGTACGCGCAACCTACCAAAACGTGCTGGAAGGCTGACTAACTGCACACAGGATATAAACAGTTCGTGTACGTATACATCAGCGACACTGATGTATCAACGTAACACGAATACAAGGAAAATAATAAACGTGCTGGTATGCATATATATTGGCAATGAACCAATATATGATGCAAAGACCAGCAAAGTATCTTTAGAACAAGAAACACGATCGGGGGCTGAAGCGACAGCAAGACAGGCTTAAACTGAAGCTATGAAAACCCGAGGAGTCCTGCAGGAAGCAGATCTTTATACTGAGGTCATCCAATGGGAGCAGACATGCAGATTCCCACACAGGTGAATGATAATCAGTCACAAGCTGACAGCAGGGAAAGACAGACAAAGCTATGCAGCTTGCATGGAAAGAAATCAGAACTGCCTGAGCTGCAGCACTACTATTTCCAGCAATACCTGCTGCAGCAGCGATCCTGACACTGTGTTTGTAATGTCTACTTTCTCAGAACAATTGGTAGATTAACTCAAGTTCCAGTTGAAAATTGTTGAAGTTGCAAGGGACTTAACCCCTTCCGCTGGTACTTCACCACTGGTGCGTATATCTTCATCCCTTAAAACTTCACTTGTGCCCCAGGGGTGTTTATTTACCGCACACCTTGCGATCACAGTGCTGCTCCCGTTAATTTCCGTCGCCATCCTGGTGGTCCATGGTTGGTGAATGGGGATAGGAATGGGAATTCATTAGTGAAAATAAAGCAGAGACATATGAATTAAGTGTAGCAACATATTGTGTCCAAAATGTAAAACTACACCCACATACCCTATTATATATAAAACTAAATATATTTTGTTATCAGTTTTTCACCATTTTCACACCTACCCCATAGTTACCAAGATAAATACCAAACAAAATAAATAAAATAAAACACTTTAAAAAAACACGTAAAATACCAACAAAATTACATAATTAAAAAAAACATAAATTGTTACCTTAGGGACTTTTTAATATGTATAGCATGAGAGTATATTACTGTTATTTTTTTAAACAAAGGCTTGTAATTTTTGATATAGTATAAAAACCCCCACTAAACAAAAAAAATACATCTTTATTTCCAAATAAAATATTATCACCATATATTGTACCAGGGACACAATTTAAATGTTATAATAACTGGGACAAATAGGCAAATAAAACATGTGGGTTTTATCTATCATAGCACATTTTATTTTAAAACTATAATGGCTGAAAACTGAGAAATAATGATTTTTTTTTTATTTTTTTTCCTTCTGATTCCTTTTAAAATGCATATAAGATAAAATAATTCTTATCAAAAAGTGCCACCCAAAGAAAGCCTAATTTGCGGCGAATAAACAACATATGGATTATAGAGATGGCCCGAATGGTTCGCCGGCGAACAGTTACTGGCGAACTAGTTCGATTTGCCCCCATAGTGTATCATGAGGGTCAACTTTGACCCTCTACATCACAGTCAGCAGGCACATTGTAGCCAATCAGGTTACACTCCCTCCTGGAGCCCCACCCCCCTTATAAAAGGCAGGCGGCGTCAGGCTTTAAACTCACTCATGTGCCTGCAGTAATTAGAGAAGGGAGAGCTGCTGTGCAGAGAGAGCTATAGGGAAAGCTTAGTTAGGCTTTTGTAGGCTTCTTAGCTTGTTTCTTGCTGATTCTTATTGCTAAAAAAGCACCCCTCAACAGCTCTTTTGAGAGCTAATCTTGTTCTTGTGATCTTTTTTTTTTTTGGTGTGCGTGGCCCACTTGCATTATATACAGCCCTGTCAGTCAGTCGCAGCTGGCCTTTGGCCCCTTGGTGGTATAATTACTAATGTGCCAGGTGCACATTGTAATACCCATCACTGCATATACCTACCTGTTGTTCACAGTGCACCCACCTACCTACGTGAGCGCACACAGTGTCACTGTGCCTATCCGGTACCTGTCTGTGCGTGACAGGTGCACATTGTAATACCCATCACTGCATATACCTACCCGTTTTTCACTTCAGTGCACCCACCTACCTACATGAACGCACGCAGTGTCACTGGGCCTGTCCGGTACCTGTCTGTGTGTGACAGGTGCACATTATAATACCCATCACTGCATATACCTACCTGTTGTTCACTTCAGTGCACCCACCTACCTACGTGAGCGAAAGCAGTGTCACTGTGCCTGTCCGGTACCTGTCTGTGTGTGACAGGTGCACATTGTAATACCCATCACTGCATATACCTACCTGTTGTTCACTTCAGTGCACCCACCTACCTACGTGAGCGCACACAGTGTGATATTTAATACCACCAGTCACTGTACCTGTTCTCGGTACGTGTGTGTGACAGGTGCACATTTGTAATACCCATCACTGCATATACCTACCTGTTGTGGTTAGTAAACCCACCTACCTACGTGAGTGCACGCAGTGTGATATACCACTCCATGCATACCTGTTAACTGCACCTGTGTGACTGAACATTGTATTAGTCAAGTCAGTGCATACCTTTCACTTCATCCCCTCTGATATGGACAAAACAGACAAAACAGGTAGAGGCAGAGGTAGAGGCAGACCCAGAGGAAGGCCACCCAACAGGTCTGTGCGAGGTCGTGCTGATGTGATTTTGTGCGGCCCTGGACCAAAGTACAATGCTCAGAAGAAGGCACGTCCCATCAACTCCCAAGATTGTCAGGACTTGGTTGACTATTTAACACAGAATACGTCATCTTCTGCAGCCACTAGCGCTACTAGAAGCACCACATCCGCTGCATTTTAAAGTTTGCAGGAGTTATTTGGTGGGGAAATCACTGATGCACAGCCATTATTGTTACAACTAGATGAAGGCGCTAAGCAAGTTACACCATCACCTCATATGTCTGAGTTAGACGACACTATGGACGTAACGTGTGAGGAGGAGGATGATGAAGTACCTTCTGTTGGTGCAGTTTTGGAGGTATCTGAGGCAAGCGAAGCTAGGCAGGATGATTATGATGATGGCGATGATACAGATGCCACGTTTGTTCCCAATAGAGGAGATGAACAGGGGGACAATTCAGAGGGGGGATCAGAGAGAAGTAGGAGGAGACGAGTTCCTGAAAGAAGCAGGGGGAGCTTGTCATCAGAAACAGCTGGTGGCAGTGTCTGGCACCATGTATCGCCACCTATGGACAGCCAGTCAACATGCCCTTCAACGTCAGCTGCTGATGCCACCATAGTGCCATCACCCCAGGGGGGGCTCAGCGGAAATTGGAAATGTTTTAATGTGTCTGCCTCAGATCAGAGGAATGCCATCTGTTCTCTCTGCCTCCAAAAATTGAGCCGTGGAAAGGCCAACACCCACGTAGGGACAACTGCCTTATGAAAGCACATGGAGAAAAGGCACACACTGCAATGGGAAGAGCACCAGAGGAAAAGCAGCACACAAAAAAAGCCACCCTCCTTCTCCTCTTCCTCCTTCAGGTGCCGCATCTTCAGCCGCTTTCTCCCTTGCACCTTCACAGTCTTCCTCCACTCCGCCTCTGACCTTGAGCGGTTCCTGCTCCTCTGCCCACAGCAGCCAGGTGTCTGTGAAGGAAATCTTTGAGCGGAAGAAGCCAATTTCTGCCAGTCACCCCCTTGCCCGGCGTCTGACAGCTGGCTTAGCGGAACTGTTAGCTCGCCAGCTGTTACTATACCAGCTGGTGGATTCTGATGTCTTCCGTAAATTTGTGGCCATTGGGACACCGCAGTGGAAGATACCAGGCCGCAATTATTTCTCTAAAAAGGCGATACCCAAACTTTACCTTGAAGTTGAGAGGGAAGTGGTGTCATCTCTGGCACACAGCGTTGGGTCAAGGGTCCACCTGACCATGGATGCCTGGTCTGCCATGCATGGTCAGGGTAGGTACATTACTTACACAGCCCATTGGGTCAACCTGGTGACCGATGGCAAGCAGGGAGTACGTGGCTGTGCAGCGGACCAACTTGTGACACCTCCACGGCTTGCAGGCAGGCCTGCTGCCACCTCCTCTCCTCCTGCTACATCCTCTTCGCTGTCGTCATCCTCCTCCTCCTTGGCTGAGTGGCAGTTCAACTCTACTGGTGCTGCGATCTCCTCTCCAGCTACACAGCCCCAGCTCCCCAGGGCCTACGCTGCATGCCAGGTACGATGGTGTCACGCCATCTTAGCTCAGCGGATTGCTCAGAAACAGCCTTATCAGTCCGCCAACAGTGCGTACACACGCGCTACTGTCACCTGAAAGTCCGCCCAGTGGGAGGGTCTGAAGGACCCGTCGTTGGCGGCCATAGTGCATATGTATGCACCTTTACATTCCTCACTAGATACAATTAAGTAATCACAAGATAATGCTATCTCCAGTTTGGATTTGTCCAGTTTTTTCTGCCGGAAGCTTGTAAGTCCTGTGTTTAACTAGTTGAATACTGTTGTAGTTTATAATATGCTGTAAATAATCTTTTAGAGCAAAAAACAAATGCTGGGTTTCATACCACTTTACGCGGAAAAAAAAACTGTGGTTGGGAAGTGGTTAAAATGCCATTACAGTTCAGAAATGTATGGTAATATAATCCTTGCTTCATGACATTCTCCTGCACAAATTTATACCATTTTGTTGTCCATGAGTTAACATGCTACTGAACAGGAACACGTCAGGAGTCTCTCCAAACCATTTGAAAATATGCCTGGGCCATTAATTCTTGCCCAAAGTGCCACAAAGTTAAAATGACCACTAAAAAGGACTACTAAAAAATGTAACATTTAAAATACATACTTATAAGAAGTACATTTCTTCCAGAGTAAAATGCACTAAAAATAACTTTTCCCCCCTGTCGCTTACAGAAGGTAATAAAAAAGGGACAGATTTGACAGGTTTTGGACTAGTCCATCTCCTCATGAGTGATTTTCATTATCTCCTTTTTTCATTGCAAAAACACTCCTTGGAAAGGATCTATACAAGGATGTCAGGCATCCTCCCTACTTGCTTGCACACTGTTTTGGCAATTAGACTGAGCAACTGCCAAACTAGTCCAAAACCTGTCATATTTTTGTTGCCTACAGTAGGGGCATAAATACAGTATAGGAGAAAATTATTTTATAGTCAATTTTAATCTGGGCAAAATGTACTTTTGTAAGTATGTGTACTCACGTATTTTACAATTCTTCCCAATAACGGTCCTTTAAAGCAAATCTCTATTCTTTTCTGGAAGTGCTAATACCATTACATTACATTCTACTTTTTGTAACCATGCAGTTTATCCCTTTAGTATCCTTACAAGCTGCACATTACCAGTGTACTACCTTAGAAATTGATCCTCCTCCATATTAGGCCAAGCTGTGGAGTATTATATTATCAGATGATGACTTGCACTTAGGTCCCCTGTGAGTTATTTTTGTATACTCTGTAGTGTCTGTATATTTTCTATAGTTTTAACAAAAAATGTAATTACACAAAAAAGAAAGAAAGCCACCACCCACTGCTGCTATGTCCCTGCCTGCCCCCACCAGCCACTTTTCCCCACAGCCCTATCAAACTTCTTCTAAGAGCCCTTATTACTTTGGGAACATGTTTCTAAAAAGAAGGCCCCTCAGTGTCTCACCATCATGACCATGGACTTATAGCATAGGTGGAAGATTTAATAGTTATTGCAGTGGACATTAGCAGTTGCAGTAAGGCTGCAGGAAAAGGGGAATTTCATGCACTCACACAAAAATGACATGATTTTACAGAACAATTATCTATACAAACAGTATCTTGGAACTTGTTCCAGATATTACAATAGATATTACAATAGGAAGCACATCTACAGTGCGTGCATATTATGAAGGCTCCGGTTAAAAAGGGGGCCAGATACAAATGATATTAAAGTTATCGCTTAGTAAAATGGGTGCAAGGATTTAATGTAAAATATTGTTTATAATACTGATATTCTATTGTTTCCAACTTTATCCTCTATTTTGACATTTACTAAAATGAGGACCAGTAAAAGTAATAAAATATTGCTTAATTTACTATGACCTCACTTCTCCCTATTCTCACACAGAACCCTCCCCTGGTGATGCCTAACTCTAAGACCCTCATGGTGGGGCCTAATCCTAAGACTTATCCCACCATTGGTCCTAACCCTAAGACCACCCTGGTGGTGCCTAACACTAAGACCCCCCTGTGGTGCCTAACACTTAGACCTCCCTAATAGTGCCTAACCCTAAGACCCCCCTTGGTAGTGCCAAACCCTAAAACCTCCCTGGTGGTGCCTAACCCTAACCTTAACTCCCCCCCCGGCAGGCACGTAAACTTTATCCTCCGTTTTGTTTGTGTAAAATACATTTGTATATGACTGTTTATGGTTTTATTTAACGTAGAATAAAATGATAACTGAGGAGTCAAATGTAAAAAAAATATTATAAGTTGAAGTAAGTTTGTTGAAAAACGATAATTTATAACATAGGTGAGACTTGTAGAAGCTGCTCGTTGTGCTGCATAAAGTTGAAATGGAAATGATTTTGTTTTCTGAGAAAGCATAGGGAACAGTTTTAGAATCAATTATACAGTTTTAAAAACAATTATTTTTCATATAATGGGTTACTGTAATTAATACATTTGGTATGGAAATGAAAGTTAAAGATAACAAACAATATATTTGTTTTATATTTTCGCAAACAATTTTACAAATTCATAATTGTTTTATATCAACACGGTATCCTTTTCATACACCTGGCGCCAATAGAGAAAAGATTTGCATTCATGTCCAATAATAGGCACCATTGTTGTGACACTTCTACAATGGATAAGTGTATACAATATATTTCAGACCATGTTTATTACAATGAGCAAAAGTGTTGTGTACTTGAAATAATCTCTCATACTGTAGCTACAGATAGTTTACGAATTAGATAATGGGAACCAACCTCTATGTTGGACCGAATATAACTTATTGTGAGCAACACTGCAGATTAAGAGTAAGTATGAGAAAGGGATCTTAGAGCCATAATATTTATGAATTCAGAACCAGAACATACAGCTGGGGTGTTATAAGAATAGGCTTTGTATGTTAAAGAAAAACAGCTGTACGTAAACATCTGCAATAAATATATTTTACCAGTTCTTAACTCAGTATTATTGAGTAAAATGTAATCATTTTAAGTTGAACTGATAGTGTAATGTAAAAAAATATATTCATGGATGGCGACATACTGTATATGTGTTTATTTCGACAATCAGCTAATCCATTTTCATATGTTGAAAATACAAATGCTACTGGTAAGTTTGACTGTGGCAAGCAATACAAAAATATGTAAAAAATGTCCCAATGCTGCTGTGGCCTCTGTCTCACACAGATACAGGACATGGCTTCTGTCAGAGAAAAATGCAATATGCTGAAAACAAGGATATTTGTACACTAAATGGATGGATTTCTGTTTGCAATGCTATTTAGTTCACATTTCTTCAGTATCATTTTAATTAACAATGACCCCTTATTGCTTCTAGAATATTGCACTTAAAGCGACACTAAAATAAAACTTATGATATAATGAACTGTAACATGGATAATTAATAGAACATCAGTAGCAAAGAAAAGCATCTCATATTTTTATTTCAGTTATATAGCTTTTTTTAACATTGCATCATTCTGTAATTTTTGCAGTTTGTAAACCACACTCTGTATTTTAAACTATAAAACAGAGTAGAGCTAATGACCCTTTGAACTTTCCTACATTCAAATCTTAAACAAACAAGAAACAGTGAGAGACAGGTTGAGATAAGTGCTTCAGGAAACAGGACTGTCTTGACCCAAGTTGGCTCCAAGAGCTTAGAGAAGCTCTTATGCATAGATAGCTGAACTTTCTCAACTCTTCCTGTACTGTAAAACAATATGAGACTATTTTGTTTACTACTAATGTTCTATTGTTTAAGCCTGGACCAACCTGCTGCCTGTTTATCATCTGATTTAACCAGTTGGACAATAATCAGTGTGTACGCGACTAGACGAGCAACTCATAACAGGCGGTTTGTTGGATCTACTCACATGACTGTTGATATCGTGGGCTGATATCGTGCAGTTGGTTGCGTGTGTACAAGTTATTTTGAATGCGGCCATATCGTGCAGTCTGTCATTCCGTTATTCCACTTGCATGTAAAGTATGTAAATCAGTTGGTTGGACATACAGGTCATGCGTGGGGTCAGGTCATGAGTGGGGTCAGGTCGTGCAGTTGGTTGTGTGCTTGTTGGATGTGTATACGCAGCTTTAACTGCATTATACATACAATTCCTTATCTCATAAGTTTATTTTCGCTTCAGGTTTGCTTTAAAGGGGAACTCCAGCCTAAACAAACATACAGTCATTAAGTTACATTAGTTATGTTAATTAAAATAGATAGGTAATATAATCTCTTACCCACCGTTTTAAACGAACAGGGAAATGTTTGTGATTTAATGGGGGCAGCCATCTTTTTGGTTGGAAGGAGGTGAGAGGGAGCATGAGACACAGTTCCAACTGTCCTGTGTCCTGATCACCTCTCCCAGCTGTGCGCTAGGCTTCAAATCCCAAATTCAAAATGTAAAAAAACAAACTGGCGCCAAAACAGCAGAAGGAGAATAACAACATCAGAAATCCCATCATGCTTTGCACAGCATCAGGGGAAAAATTCCCGGGTAGATTTCTTCTTTGCAGCTAAAAATGAGGCTTGGGTAAGAAAAACAAAGTTCCGATGCTGTGAAACTGTTAAAGAAACACCAAGGCTTTTCAGTGCTGCTGAGTAGATTTTTAATCTGGCATTCAAACTAAATTAGTTGTGTTGCATAATACTTTTGCATGCCAACTCACTGCCCAACAGTTCTATGGGTTTGGTCACATCTCTGCATTGTAATGGGTCACATTATTCTAATTTGCTGCATGCAGGCATTGAATTAATGTGAATGTAATTTTGCATGCAGTGTCCATTGCAGTTCACACACATTATAATGCATGCATTATGCAAGGATGACTGGTGATGACTGTTTACATTTTTTCGGCAGCTCACTTTCCCCATTGCCCTCTGGGAGATTGGGAGGAGCGATACAACTGCTGTGGTTCCCCATCAAGGCCTCCTGAGCTGGTGAGTGCTGATTGGTCCATATAGGTCTGACCCTTTTCAAATTTTGCTGTGATAACAGTCACTCATTTGCTCTGTTTTCTGATTGAATGTTTGTGTTCACTTGCATTTTGGTGATATTTGATTGGTCCATGTGATCTTGTAGAGAATGTATATAAATGCCTCTGTGTTTGTTACTCTTTTGAGCTGGCCTATACAGCTTGAGGAAGGAGTTCTCCTCCGAAAGAGCGTCTGTCGCTGTCCCTGGGCTTTATCTCTTTTATGCAATTAAGAGCTTAAATACATCTCTGTGGAGCTGCTGATCTCTACTTTTCATGCTTTGGGAGCTGCTGGACTAAAGCGCCATATCAGCCTGGCACACGTTTACCCTCACTTGGGTGCCTATCTACTACGGCTAACATGCATTGTGCAAGGCGCACAGTAAGAATCCACCCTAAATGAACACTGTAGCGAGAGGGATATGAAAGCTACCTTTTTTCCTTTTAAACTATGCCACACTCCTAGCTATCCTGCTGACCTTGTGCTGCTAATTCTTTTAGCCATAGACCCAGAAAGGGTATGAACATAAGGTACAGTGATTAACTACTTTGGCCTCCTGGGCGTAATAGCTACGCCCAGGAGGTCATGTGCGCGTCCACACGCTCCCGCGGCCGATCGCGCACGTGCACGCGCGTTCCTGGCCCGCGGTTTGTTAGCCAGGCAATCAGTGAATCGGGCTATGGTGCCCGATCACGGATTCCTCTCCCCCGCTGAAAAAGTGACAGCTTCTCTCGGAAGCTTCGCTTTTTCTGGCTGTTGCGTCCCCCATGCATCTCTCTAAGCGTATGTTACGCTTAGAGTGACGTCATGTAAACAAACTCATGCCTGCCATGTTGTGGCCAAAAGGTAAAACTACAACTAAAAGTAAAAAAAAATAAAACTCAACACACATTTACATTATAAAACTATTGTTTACATCCCACCTTCCCAAAAATACCCAAATAAAATGTTTAATATAAAAAAAAAAGCATTACAATAAAAAAAAAAAGTAAATATTTACCTAAGGGTCTAAACTTTTTAAATATCAATGTAAAGATGAAATATTTCTATATTTTTTTTATTTTAAACTTGTAAATGGTGATAGATGCAAAACTGAAAAAATGCACCTTTATTTCCAAATAAAATATTGTCGTATTGTCATACATTGTGATAGGGACATAATTTTAACGGTGTAATAACCGGGACATATGGGCAAATACAATACGTGAGTTTTAATTATGGAGGTATGTATTATTTTAAAACTATAACGGCTGACAACTGAGAAATAATTAATTTTTTTCCATTTTTTTCTTATTCTTTCTGTTAAAATGCATTTACAGTAAAGTGTCTCTTAGCAAAATGTACCACCCAAAGAAAGCCTAATTGGTGGCGGAAAAAACAAAATATAGATCAGTTCATTGTGATAAGTAGTGATAAAGTTATAGGATAATGAATGGGAGGTGAACATTGCTCGGATGCATAAAGTGAAAACGACTGAAGGCTGAAGTGGTTAAAGAGGGATTATACTTCTAAAACTAACTACTTTTGGTACATAAAATAATATTTGAAAGCATTTCCAAGTATTCTCTATGTGTAAAAATGTTAACTTTCACTGCAGAGAGCAGTATAGGCTTGATTATCTCTGACTCGTCATCAGCAAATGTAATGATTGCGGACTGAACAGCTTTTTGCATGTGCCTTTACTCTGCCCCCCTTATGCTGAATAACCACAAGCCCTGGCAAAAGCAGAAAAGGAGGGTGCAGAATGAAGGAGGAGACAGGCAGAGAGCATCAACTGGCAATGATTACATTTGCCAATCAGAGATAATCTATCATGTATGGCTCTCTGCATTGAAGGTTTTTACACACAGGGAATGATAGGAAATGTTTGCAAATGGTCTTTTATGTACCTAAGAGTAGTAAATGAAATTTAATTTCGGGAGTATAATCCCACATTAAAGTATGGTCATATTAGCCACATTCTTGTCTCAGGTGTGCAATTCAGAGAATAGTGAAGCCAAAAGGATCAGCAAGACTGTAAGCAATTAACATTATTTAAAAGGAAACAAATATGGCTGCCTCCATACCTCCTCTCACTACAATGCCCTTTTAACAGCACAGAAATCACATGGGGGGCTAAATACTGGTCAGCTAAGCAAATTCTCCCTATTCAACTGTTCTTAAAGAGAAACTGTATTATTAAAAACGCACAAAAGTAAACATACCAGTGTGTTAGGGGACATCTCCTATTACCCTCTGTCACTATTTCGCCGCTCCCCGCCGCATTAAAAGTAGTCAAAAACAGTTTTAAAAAGTTTGTTTATAAACAAACAAAATGGCCACCAAAACAGGAAGTAGATTGATGTACAATATGTCCACACATAGAAAATACATCCATACATAAGCAGGCTGTATACAGCTTTCCTTTTGAATCTCAAAAGATCATTTGTGTGTTTACCTTCTGTCCCCTTCTTCTCTTATGCACTGAACATTACAGGCTTCCTGCAGACAGCTCTGCCTGTGCCTGTGTTTGTAATTCCTAAAGTATGTGTCAGCCAGCTACTTTCACAGCCTAAAGGTCCGTACACACGCCGGACTGGAGGCAGCGACAGGTCCGTCGTTGCCTCCCGCTGGGTGGGCGTGCCAACGACAGTCCGGCGTGTGTACGCACTGTCGGCGGACTGATACAGCTGTTTCTGAGCGATCCGCCGGGCGGATCGCTCAGAAACAGCCGTATCAGTCCGCCGACAGTGCGTACACACGCCGGACTGTCGTTGGCACGCCCACCCAGCGGGAGGCAACGACGGACCCGTCGTTGCCTCCAGTCCGGCGTGTGTACGGACCTTAACAGAGGAGGATTTTTATCCAGCTCTCTTCTATCACTGATAAGATAGCAGAGAAGCTGCTGGCTTATGTAAATAAAACACACACTGGAGTGTGCATAGAGGAACAGACCAGCACGGAAGAGTTGGCAGCCTTCCAGACACAGGCCGACAAGTCTGACAGGGGAAAGATACATTGATTTATTACATAGACCTTGATAGTACAAAGTGCTGCAGTGAGCCAGAACAGATTAGAATAGGTTTAGGAACTTGTAGCATGGTAGAAAAAACGTTGTAATTTTTGTTACAGAGTCACTTTAACCTATTGGGGACCGCCGCAGGTTGAATCAATGTCCGGCAGGTGGTGGTACCCTTCTGACCAGACGTTCATTCAACGTCCGCGCTAAACCACCGCTCCCGACGTGATCGTGCACACCCGGAGGGGGAGATTAAGCTGTCATATGACAGCTGGCATCTCCCCCTAGTGATCAGCAGCCATCGCGTATGGCTGCTGATCACGTGATCACTACGATCACCGTCGGATCGTAGTGATCACTCTGACAGCGGCGGCGGCAGGGGGGAAAAGAAGAGGATCCACTCACCTCCCTGCCGTTCCAGCGACGATCGGCGCCCCCCTCTGCTCTGGCCGGTATCTCTGCTCCGTCTGATGTCAGCGCCGGGTCCCGGCTTGATGACGTCATCAAGCCGCGACCCGACCTGAGCTTCATTTGGAGTGGAGATGCCGGCCGGAGAAGAGGTGGCTTCTGCGGCTCATCGCTGGAGCCTGGAAGGTAAGTGATGGCTGCCAGCTACAGGGGGGACACTTGCCACCATGGAGGGGACACTGCCCAGCCAGCCACAGAGGGGATCCAGCCGCCCAACCCCCCCCCCCAAACGCGCGCACCCCCCTCCACCGCAATATGTCCTGGTCCTTAAGGGGGGTTAGGCGGCCGGTCCCGAAGTGGTTAAATATGGCCAAAACAAACTGGTACAAGCGCTCCTCTCTATTAATGATTATATTTATGTTATTAAATATGGGCTAAGAAGTGTCAGGTAAGTGGAAATTGTTTCAGAGACATACAAACACATTCCAGTTTGTCTGTGAATTATCAAGTTGGGTTTTCTTATACAAAGACATACCAGTAATTTGTCTCTTCTTGCAATGTTGTTTTTTTACTGAGATATGAAAAAGCAGCTCTTTCCAAATGCACTAATGGCAGAATGCAAGAGGATGGATTAGAATAATATATCACAATATAAAGGCAGTGTTAGTTACACTAATGTCTATAATATTAAAAATGTTTAATTGTAACAATGAATACCTATCAAGTAACACAACTGGTGAGTACATTTACAACATTGAAGGGTGATTATAAATTTTCAGAATTCAAGTTCTTGAAAAAGTCATATTTCTCCATATACAGTAAAACCTTGGATTGAGAGTAACTTGGTTTAAGAGCGCTTTGCAATACAAGCAAACATTTTTGTGAAATTTTGACTTGCTATATAAGCAACGTCTTAATATACAAGCAAACAAAAGTATACATGTGTCAAGTCATCACAACTGTGCCGATAGTTCTTCTCCCTTTGGCACTGCAGGATTGTACTTAATTGTACTTAATCTGAGTGTAGAGACTGTGCAAAGGCATATTTCAATGAAATACTCAAAATTAACTGTCATTGGATAAGTTCCTTGTTAAAGCTACACAAAAAAAGGTTGGGGCGAGCCAACAGATCGCAATGATTCTGGTAGTTATAGTGAAAGTCTTGTTTACATTTTTATTTTATACTTTTCCACCAAATAAAGTACAAGTGTCCCTGCGTCCCATGTCCGTGTGGCAGTGCATTTGCACTACTGCGTAAGTCCTGCACTAATACAGCCGTTGGGACAGGACGCAGGGGCCAGGAGGCGGATGACCGATAGGGCGGGCATGTGTGCGCGCGTGGTAGGCACTATCGGTGGGGGAAGGGTGGGGGGGGGGGGTATTGTGCGCACGGCAACAGACCTAGAGCCCGTTTTATGGGCTTAGGTCACTAGTTTTACTATAATTGTTTCTACTATCAACTGGGTTTCCAGTAATTCATATGAGTGGGAGTTTTTTCTCTTCTCTCTTTCTTTTTTTTTTGTGTGTGGAAGAAGTAGTAGGCCTCAGTAGTTGGTGGTGGTGGTGGTGGTGGTGGGGGGGGGGTTGAGGGGGTCGCTGAAGTATGACTCTGTTGTGATGGGGGGATGTATCGCTTATGCTTATTGATTTTTTAAGGATTCAGCTTTTGTTGTAGTTTTTTTTTGTAGACTACTATATAATAAATGTGTTTATAGTTCAACGCAAACTATGATGCAAACCACCCCCAACCATGGGAGGGTCCTGATGAAGCCAAGCTAACAGTTGGGACATGGTTTTTTGTAAAGCTGCTGATTGTTTGCAAAAAAAAAAAAAAAAAAAGAAGGTGGTGAAATCATGGCCTGTCAGCTGCTCCTATGGCGCTCATGGGCAGCAGGTTATCATCTAATTTTTCCTTAAATTACCCTATTTATAACACTATTTGATGTATCCATGCTCAATAGCATATGCCATTTTTTTTTGCACCCTCGCCTTGCAGCGCTGGGTCCCAGATTTAATTCCCAGCCAGAGCACTATCTGCACAAGCTTGTATGTTCTCCCCATGTCTGCGGGGGATTCCCCCGGGCACTCAGGTTTCCTCCCAAAGCACACAGATATGTTCATTGGCTTCAACACATTAGCCTTTACACTAACTACACATTACCCTTTTTATCTCAACTATATCTGGTAAAGAGACAGTATTGTGCTATCTAATGTATTTGCTCTCTGAAAACAGTGCAATATAAAATTGTAAGCAGAAGGATATACTGATATTTTATTCTGTTCAGAATAATAATAATAAAAAAAGTTCAAATTATTTATTGAATTCTTTTTGCTAAGTACTTCGGTAAAATTTATATTTCTCATATAAACGTCCTTCAGCAAATCATTAAAAAAAAAATACAGCTGACTTTCCTAAACAAGACGTGAACGCAGCCTATGTGTGGGAAACCTCTGCTGATAGTTAGAAAAGAAAAGTGATATCATATGTAAGTGGTGGGCGAGCTTATTAAATCTGCATAAAATCCCTACAGTGCAAGAGATCTTACAGGGTGAAGAGAGTAACTAATCATTTGTGGGCCGTTTAACTCACTTCAAATGTGAACATGAGGAAAGCATTAGCGATTTCAGTTGCTTGCTGTCTCAGCCATATCTTTGTCATGTCAGATAAGTGCCTAGAGATGTTTTCCATGTTCTGTGTGTAGGTTGAGATCCCACCACTTGTGAAATAAAAATCACGTTCACACACTAAAAGCATTTGGTAGCCAAGATGAAAACCATACGCACAAACCATACAGGATAAAAAAAAAAACACACTGGGGTAGCAATAAGTATCTGACATGCATTTGTTAATCTTGCGGTGTTTAATTTTCAGTAATATTCTGATTTAATTTACTGTGCAGTGTACATTTAAAGGTCTCTCATACCCGAGGGTAACGTAATCTCTGGATTTCTGCTTTCGGAGATTGCAAGACTGTGTATAAATATTTTATGTGAAAATCAGCAAATGTGTTGAGATGTTTGCAGGCGGTTCTGTCAGCAACTGTGGATAAACTGTTAACTCGTATACAGTAATACCAATTTAATAGGAACTTTAATAGGAAAATGAAAGATGACCTTCTGAGTTCCTTGCTGAATATGCTGATCATCTGACTTCAGGAGCACATGAGTGTGATTGGCATGCTCATTCTAGGTTAGTCACTCAGAAGGTATTAGAGGAAGAATATCCAGGAACTGGCAATGACACTTCATACATACAAATCCAAATGGCAATACTGGCTTCTACAGGTAACGGGCACACAGCCTGCATAAACCCCCATATTCCTCAGCTAAAAAACATCAATGTCAATTTCTGTGAGATTATCACAAAGTCATCTCTAATGGAGACCCTCTACTTGCAGTAATCAAATCAGGTCTGTAATGAATAACTGAAAATGATAAACAAATCAGGAGAATCAGACGAACGTTTTACCTGGATTATAATTTTATTTTTATTATCCTTTATTCATGATATAACACTATAAGGATTTTGTTACGAAGCAGGAAATTTGGGCACCCCATCTGTAGAAACGTGGGCTTTACCATAGGCACCATTATAAATCGCAACTAAAGTGTGAAATTTGGCACCCCAGGCACCCAAATTTCCCACTATAGCCGCAATTTATAATGGTGCCTATGGCAGTGCCCTTAAAGCGGTATTGTCACCATAAAAATCAAATTTCAACAGCAACTGGTGTGAGTGTATTAAGTGATAAAGATACTTATCCTGCATGCAAAACTTTTTTCTGCTGTTATGCTTTGGAGTTATTACATACTATAGGAGCACTGGCCCTAGTGCCAAAAAGTTGAATGCTGGGAGTTCTTTTGAATGCTGGGAGTTCTTTTTATCTATAATATATTCCTCCTATTCCATTTATTTCCCTGCCTAGCTGATCACTTGTGTTTACAAGCAAGGCTGAGGTGACTCAGTGATTGGATGGGTAAATAAAAAAAAGACTCTGGGAGTACACAATGAGCAAGAGAAAGGTGGGGGAAAACAAGAGTCAGGGAGGATATGTCGTCAGCATTAGCTTGGCAAGATGGCCACTGCCTAGAGTAGGATTTTCTGCTTTTCCTTTGTAAAATTCACAGGAATCATTACGTGGATAGCACAATACATCTGTTATGTAAGCAGAGGTAGTATTTATCTACTTACATATGTGTTTTTTATTTCTAGGTTAGCATGGGTGTCGCTTGTTCTTTAAACTATATAGTGGCGGATTGGCAGCAGGGGTCGGTTAAGGTTTGGCACGGGGGAGGGAGGATATGGTTAGGCATGGGGGTTGGTTTTTAGGGTTATGTGTGGGGGATGGTTAAGGTTAGGCATGAGGGTGTTTTAACAGTTAGGTGTGAGGGGGACAGTTAACCACCTGAGCGGTCTGGACGAGCTGAGCTCGTCCAACACCGCCGGAGGTCGCCGCTCAGGCCCTGCTGGGCCGATTTTAATCAAATAAAAAGCAGCACACGCAGCCGGCACTTTGCCAGCCGCGTGTGCTGCCTGATCGCCGCCGCTCTGCGGCGATTCGCCGCGAGCAGCGGCGAAAGAGGGCCCCCCTAGCCGCCTGAGCCCTGCGCAGCCGGAACAAAAAGTTCCGGCCAGCGCTAAGGGCTGGATCGGAGGCGGCTGGCGTCAGGACGTCGGCTGACGTCGATGACGTCACTCCGCTCGTCGCTATGGCGACGATATAAGCAAAACAAGGAAGGCCGCTCATTGCGGCCTTCCTTGTTTATTCTGGGCGCCGGAGGCGATCGGAAGATCGCCTCCGGAGCGCCCTCTAGTGGGCTTTCATGCAGCCAACTTTCAGTTGGCTGCATGAAATAGTTTTTTTTTTATTTGAAAAAAACCCTCCCGCAGCCACCCTGGCGATTTAATCAGAACGCCAGGGTGGTTAAGGTTAGGCATGGGGGTTATTTTTAAGGGTTAGGTATGGGGGGGGGTGATGGTTAAGGTTAGGTGTGGGGGGTGTTGTTAAAGGGACTCCGAGCAGTGCAAAAACTATGGAAAGCTGAATGGAGCTGCCGACTTTGGGGAAAAGTCGTCCTGTGTAATACAAGCCACTATAGAAAGATGCATACCATTTTGAAGCTCTCTTTCTCCTCTTTCCAACGACAGATAAACCGCCGCCCTACGCCTTTTAGTTTGATATTTTTGCGATCAAAATTGCGGCGGCCACAATTTCGATCGCGAAAATAGCGAAAACTAAAAGGCGTAGGGCGGCGGTTTATATATCGTTGGAAAGAAGAGAAAGAGAGCTTCAAAATGGTATGCATCTTTCCATAGTTTCTGCACTGCACAGAGTTCCTTTAAGGGTTAGGTATGGAGGGGTGGCTGTTAAGGTTAGGCATCGGTAAGGGAGGACTCTGTGTGAGAATACTGTTACGTTAAGTTGCAGTAAAAAATTGGTATTATTTACCGAAATTTTAATATGGTAATTTACACTTTTAGAACTTAGAATATCGATACATTTTACCAGCATTCTAGCCAAAATTGAGTGCCCATTTTTCCTCACCCTCCTTTTTCATGCATCCCTTTGTTAACAGTGAGAAGATGCAGAAATGATACACTTAATAAAGTAATCTAGGATTCTGGTGCAGTATCTCACAAAACTGCGTAGTCACCTCTCACGTTTTCAAATATCTTATTGTATCATTTCAAGGGACAATACTGAAGGAATAACACTTTGGTCAGTGTGCAGGTCAGTGTGCAGGTTGTGAAACAGTGTAAATTTGCTGTCCCGTCAAAATAACTACTGACAGCCATTAATGTATAAACCGCTGGCAACAAAAGTGACTACACCCCTAAATGAAATATGTCAACATTGTGCTCAAAGTGTCACTATTTTGTGTGCCCACCATTATTTTCCATCATTGCCTTAAAGGAGTTCTCAGGCAAATTTAGTAAAATGAGGTTTACTCACCTGGGGCTTTCTCCAGCCCCTTGCAGCAGACTGTCCCACGCTGACCGCTCTACTCCCCGCCACTGTCCCGGTCTCACTGCACGGTGCAGAGGCCGACCGTGGGGTCGGCCTTACTGCGCCTGCGCGAGCCACCGCTGTCAATCATCGCCACGTGGTCAGCAACGCAGGCACACTGCGCAGTGCACCGCATGGAGATCACTAGAGCTTCACAGGTGGCCACTGGAATCCTCTTCCACTCAGCCATGAAAGAGCTGGTGGATATACAGTAAGAGACCCTGTACTCCTCCACCTTCCGATTGAGGATTTTCCACAGACGCTCAATGGGGTTTAGGTCTGGAGATATGCTTGCCCGGTCCAGCACCTTTACCCTTAGTTTCTTTAACAAGGCAGAGGTAGTCTTGGATGTATGATTGGGGTTGTTATGTTAGAATACTGCCCTGAGCAATGTTTTCAATCACAATGTGGTTGAACCAGCAAACTAGTGCAAAGTGACCATACACAGAGAGCACATGATAATTTTACCAGTGTTTAGGTAAGCAACATAGCATGCATTGCGAACATAGCACAACTTGTGTTATGTATGCAGCATGAGCTGCTGGTACGCAAATAGCGTAATATGCGGTATAGAAGCAACACACGTTCTGTACTGTACATAACGTAACTTCTTATAGTGTGCAATGCATGTTACCTTGCATGTGTAAACACTAGTAAAATTGACATGTGCTGTGTGCACTTAGTTTGAAATATTACCAGTCTTTATATCCATCAACACAGGGTTTATGGAATGTAAAAAACAATCCGCACTCCTCAATGAAATAGGCGTGCAAGCCTCAGGATAATTATAAGCATGTGAAAATCAGAAGAAGGAAAGAGATCCTGAGAAGAAAAGGCTGCACCACCACTGAAAATATAACAAATCTTTATTTGACACTTTGTATGATACAATAAAATGATCTAAAAGGCTGACAACAGCAACTCACCACAATACAATTGGTGTGGGAAAACATACAACAATGCCTCACCTCCTAGTTACAGAAATAAACCCTGCAAGATGCATGGATCGTAACCTGGGCTCAACAGTGAGCCCAGTATAGAGCAATCCCAGACCCAGGTCTGAAGAACCTACTATAAAGTGCAATCATCTAAATGTAGAGGGTGTGAAGGACCCAAAGCACTTTGGGTCCTTCACACCCTCTACATTTAGATGATTGCACTTTATAGTAGGTTCTTCAGACCTGGGTCTGGGATTGCTCTATACTGGGCTCACTGTTGAGCCCAGGTTACGATCCATGCATCTTGCAGGGTTTATTTCTGTAACTAGGAGGTGAGGCATTGTTGTATGTTTTCCCACACCAATTGTATTGTGGTGAGTTGCTGTTGTCAACCTTTTAGATGATTTTATTGTATCATACAAAGTGTCAAATAAAGATTTGTTATATTTTCAGTGGTGGTGCAGCCTTTTCTTCTCAGGATCTCTTTCCTTCTTCTGATTTTTATATCCATCAACACAGAATACTAGTTACGTGGGGGGATACAGTACGATGAAACAGGCAAAGAGCAACACCTGTACCAGGTGACTAATGGCAATTACTGACAAAGAGCCAATTTGGTAGAGACTTTTAGCAAGGATCAACAACACTGGACAATGTAAAGGATGGGCCAGCTTGAAGACAGCTTAGTAACCAGTGTTTAAATATTTTAGAAAAGCTGCTACGGTAAAAATCCGGTATTAGAAATTTGACCATGTGACACGGAGCAAAAAAGCAGTGTTTAAATATTTTAGAAAAGCTGCTACGGTAAAAATCCGGTATTAGAAATTTGACCATGTGACACGGAGCAAAAAAGCTGAATGAGTTAAAGAGCTTTGAGCTAAAAAATGCTTAAAAACAAGAAGAGGATCGAGAGCCCAATATGGTGCAGTATTGTCAGGTAAAATGAAGAGTTCAATACAATTTTATGTGTATATACTCACAAACACGGGTTACCCATAGGCAACCACTTTAAATGCAGGTGGGGAGCATTAGGACCTGACCCCACTCAGGTTAAGAAGTCGCTCTCTGTAGATAGTAGATGGGAATGCACCCTCCACCCAGGGTGGACTAGAAGATCAGCAAAAGCTCAGTATACAGAGGCGCCAGAGTAGAGTAAAATGTTTTAAAAACCGTTTAAAAGCAGAGGGGGATGTTAGGGTGGACTTATCCCCTCTTACAAAAAAGAAAACTCACTCGAGTCTCGATAAAACAGAATTGACAAATAATTTATTAAACTCCACAAATGCAACGCATTTTGCGGGCGTGACCCCGCTTCCTCAGGCAAAAATGGGAGTGGGTCAAAGAGTAGGTTTGAGCGCCTACAGACAGAGGCGCTCAAACCTACTGCTTGACCCACTGAGTTGTGCTCCCATTTTTGCCTGAGGAAGCAGGGTCACGCGTTGCATTTGTGGAGTTGAATAAATTATTTGTCAATTCTGTTTTATCGAGACTCGAGTGAGTTTTCTTTTTTGTAAGAGGGAGGTAAGTCCACCCTAACATCCCCCTCTGCTTTTAAACGGGTTTTAAAGCGTTTTACTCTACTCTGGCGCCTCTGTATACCGAGCTTTTGTTGAGCTAAAAAATAACTCCCATATTCATATAAAATGATATTACATGGTGGAAAGTGACTGGAACTCTTGCATTCCAGCTGGGGCTCCAGGTTTGAGTTCTGGCCACAATGTTAACAACATAGAGTGTCAAGTTCAGGGCAGTCCAGTTACCTCCCACAAAAGCACACTACTAGGTTAATTGGATTCCCCACAAATGGTAAGATCATTCTTAGATGATCATTGATTAAACTATGACAATGATAGGACATCTTATTGAGAGCCACTCTTAGGGATTGTTAGTGGCATAAATATGTATTCTGTAAAGCACTGCAGAAATAAATGCATTACATAATTCATAATAATAATAATATTGACATGTGTGGCCATTATGTAACTGCAGGTTATTAAACATTTTATGTAAATGTCGGTCTGTAGCTGATAATCACACTGGTAAGACATGCTTGGATCTAACTTTAACAAATCACTGCAACAACATGCAGTGTAAATGTGACTGTCCCAATTCTTCAACCAGCCTCCTCTCCCATAACTTCCCACAAGATGTACAAAAAAATACTCCCCCTCCATGTCTTAGTAAATCTAACCCCCAACGTCCCACCCTCAGCCATGGACTCTGGCCTCCTCAACCACTAAAGTAAAATAAAAGGATTGAACACTAATTAAGAATTACAGCACCAAAATCCACAGTGCAGAGATCACTTGAATTCAGTGTTGAAACCTCTCAGAACTAGAATGGACTGGTTGAGATTAGTGTGTATGTTGTACATGTTTGGTGTTTGCAGCTTTATGAAATGGAAATGTCTGTCACTAGTAGTTATATGTGGAGGTAGTTTTGGTTCATATCTTTCAGTATCCTCATGGGAGTTCATTTTAATGGGAGTTCATTTCAAGGCTAGGCACAGACTGAATCCAACTGTTTCAGGTGGAAACCATGGCAGATAGAAGACTTCCCAGAAAGCTCTCCAAGTTTCAGAAGCCTGTACAAAATAGGAAATAAAATTCCACATATTTTCCACCCTTATAGTTTCTCTACTTATGTTGCACTAACAAAGTCATTAAATTGTTTAAAGGAATACTATCAATTGAAACAACTTTTTTTTAATACTCTATATTAGTGTACACATTACCACTAGTGCTAGTGGCACTTTATTTATTCACCCAGATCTCTCCCTCTATCCCTGAGGCAGAGACATGGTCTAACCCTCTGGGAGCCGTCAGTATTAGAAACATTTTGCATCTAAAACTGATGGAGGATTTTACAGCTGAGAGGAACAGCTGTGTGAGGAATCAAATTGCTCCTAGTACTTGTCCTAATGTGTGCTACAACATACAGCATTTAAAAATAAATGCATACATCGATAGTATTCCTTTAAGTCTACTATGAATTCATACATTCAGTTGGCAAAATCACTCCCTTCTCAACAGGAGAACTCTACAGAAAGTTATTAATGCAGAACACACAGACAAATCAAAATCAGTTGCCACAGCACAGTAGCATAGTCAATTATTTGAAATGTGTAAAAATTATTTTTTGCAAGATTGTTTTATTTTTTGGGGAAACTGGGGTTTTAACTTTTGGTTATTACTATTGCTGTCTTTCTGAGATTGAAAGCAAACCTGTGAGGTTTGCTACATGCTATTCTTGATACTTACCTCGGGAAGGGGAAGCCTATGGATCCTAAAGAGGGTTTCCAAGTCCACGTATGTCAGCCAGTTCCAGTTCTTCCCCGAAGAGTGGCCTCCCTGTGCATGCACACTAACACCGTCCCGCTTGGGCTCCATGGGAATAGTAAAGTCACCTAGAAACAGCACCCAGCCCACACTCCCTTCTGTTACTAGCTTCCTGGGGCCATATGCAATTCAGTTTTTCTCCAGCTTTTTCTCCAAGGTGATGGTTTTACAACTAGACATAAGATGCATTTGAAGTCACCAGGAAGCAAGAAAATACTTAAAATAAATTTGGTAGTACTTTTTCACCAACGTTTGGATACATTTTCAATTGTAAAATGCAGAACATTTAGTTTACAGAGGAGATGAAAATTATCTCCTAGGAGATAACTCAGGTGAAAACAAAAATTGCATATGGGCCCTGGTGTTTGCATACCTTAATTTTGTATGATAGAGATTGTAAAGCAATGTTACCTTATGCATTGTATTTAGCTAATTTATATATATGGGATTGATGCATCATGGGAAACCACAGTTACTCATTTAAAGCTGAATTATTGCAAATACCTTCTGATTTAAAAAGGAAAATTACATTGTTTATGTTGGTGAAGGAAAGCATAAATTTAACTCTCAGCTGACGTTCAAGTGACCTAATTGGTGCAAGGCATTCAAACTGTACGTGTAAATGACTTACACAATTATAGGTTACAAAAAGCGAGGAAGTGGAATTTCACTGCACAGAAGGTCGAAACTTACAAACCTCTTAGAAATCACTGGTGGCCATTAATTCTGTGAACACATTATCTCCATACTCAGTCAAAAATGCCCCCAACTCCTTCAAGGAAGGATCTTTTATTCTGTACAAAATGATTTATTGATTTTCATGCCTCCATTCAAATAATTATACAAATGCATACATTTAAAGTGTTTAAACTAGATTTCAGTTCACAGCTCAATCCATAGGAAATCTGAATACAGAAAAGCAAAGCACCAATAAAATAGGTCTGGGACACCACTGAAAACAGTAACCCTTGTTCCTTGGAGTCTCTCATCAGAGACCAGCATTATCAACCTCTGAATTAATTTTATTAGGTCTCCCTTTTACAGTGTCATAGGGCAAATTCACCATTGTACAGTAAATGAAAAAGATATTGGATTATATTTACAATACATACACTTTACATAAATACAGAAACAACACTTACATAATATTAGTTAACTTAGAACAAAGGTATTGCCTAAATTCTACTTAGTACATTATGAGGCGAGAAAACACATGAGATTAAAACTTAGGTGATTTCCATGGTGGGATATGCTTGTTTGTAATTGTTAAACCTGTTTTATTACAAAAACAATAGTATATCAAAAAAAGCATGTTTATTTCATTTTGCTGGTTACATACTTCCTGTTATGTACATACATATTTTCAATACGGATTGCAGTTATGAGAGATTGACATTTTAATTCTAGGTCTGCACAAGGTATACTAATATAAAGTCATCATCACTAATGCCCAACGTCAACTGTGCATAAAAGTAATACTTTTGTTTCTGAAGGATACTGCATGTTAAAGATCAATGGAATACAATCAAAACAACCAGTCATATGTCAGCTTTCAACAACTTTCTTTAAAAACAAAAACAAAAAGAAAAAGATCATTTCTGATTGGTTGTGTAGTTAACATAAATTTGCACTGTGCTATTTTCTTTATTAAATACATTTGGTTTGTGCTTTTCCAAGAGAAGGCTACATTAATGTATTCTTTTATTAATGACGATTATAATATTTGGTTAAACTTTTATTTACACTTTTTTTTATTAAAAATAAATTATTCTCAATAATTTCACATTTTCCAATCAAATGCAACTTGAATCAATTAGCAGAGTCTTGGAAATAATAAATAAGATAGAACCTTCTGGTTTTATCCATGCTACCTTACACAACAACTTTTTTGATCTTGTATTTTTGACCATTCATTGAATATCTGTATATATGGTTCAAGTATAAAGTCTAGTGTTAACATGGGACCTCCTAATCCTAATATAACATGTATCAATGATACACAAGCTCCTTTGTATTTTACTAAAATGACTTTTTCATTCTAGTTTGCAGTTAGTTATGAGTTTGTTAAAGGATACGCAAGGTGACATGTGACATGATGAGATAAACATGTGTATGTGCACTGCCAAGCACACACATAGCTATGCTGTGTTTCTTTTTTCTTTCTCTGCTTGAAAGAGCTAAACAGCAGGTATGCAAGTGACGGTTTCTGTTCGGGATGGGACTGTGTTGGACTGTAATGTAAGCATCACCGAAAAGAAATTACAACCACAAAACACTTTCCAAGCAGAAAATGGCCTCTGTGAGCAGACAAGAGATAAAAAGGGTCAATAGTTCATAGATTTTAGCTCTGGCATACTTCAATGAATATGTAATTAAGCATAAACAATGGAACCATAAAAACTATAGTTTGTAGATTGAAATATAAATAAAACTGTAAGAGGAGGAGGATATATACAATTGTTTATCTCATCAGTTTGTTTTCCCCTCAGGTTTCCTTTAAGTTGCCAGAAAATTTATATTTTACCTCAATATATGTGACTAAGTGTATAGCACATAAAGATAAATTGTAATATCCTGGGGCATCATCCTTAGCTTTATTGAAATACGCCTTTGTTTTTGTGCATTTAAATGCAGGATCAAATGTTTTGCTTTGTCAAGGGAGTATAAAGCCTTAAGATAACAAATGATTTGTTCTTTTAACAGCAGTAGATTTTAATTCTACATTAGGTTGTGGTGATTTGGATAAGCGTGACTCAGTGACTTAAACATAGCGTATACAAAATGTATTTTGTACACATGAAGACCAATAGATAAATGCCCTCTGTCAATAGTTAAAGTATTACAATGTATAACTGTTTTATCATGTACCAATCTTAGAAAGCTGATTTCTGTAAGAATAATTCAGCTTTGGGATAGGAACGCACAAGGTCATTGTGGTTTAGTGGGATAGGTAAAAATCCATCCTTTTTATGGGAGAAATAATACATTTTTTCATCCGCCTCATATCTTGATCCTGTTATTTGAACAGTGACTGATTTAAGGCAACCATGTTGTCCAGAAATAAATATTTTAAAATACTTGAACACATTGGGGCCATATGCAATTCACTTTTTTTCACCAAAGTTTTCTCCTAGGTGAAATGTTCATATTAGTAATAAAATGGCTTTCAAGCCACCAGCAAGCAAGAAAATACTCAGAATAATTTTGAAAGTAAAGGAAAAAAAAGAATAATTGTGACAGTACTTTTTTCACCTACTTCTAGTACTTTTTCAATTGTTGAAAACTTAGGTAAAATTCTTTGGGAAAATGGGCATAAATTAAAGATTCAAATGTGGATTTTATTTTTAAAATGAATCAGGAAGCACTTTGTTTTTTGCTTTTACTGATATTTAGGCTCAGGCCACGGATGCTTGAAAACTTAACTTAAAATAACATTTGGCTTGAATTTGAATGTTATAGGTGCAAGAAAAGCATTACAGCGGCATATTGGAACAGCTTGTAGGATTTTTTTAGGTGTTATGTGCCCCACAAAGCAATCATCTTATTCAATGTTCTAAATTACCCAGACTCTTCAGTATGTCCATCAAATCCTTCTACTAAGAATATTTTAATATGTTTAACACTGTTTGCAAAAGTGTAGCCAATCAACAGTAAAACTAATCTCTTCAACTAGGCGAATACAATTGCATAACGTATCCCCACATTTTGGCCATGTTCACAGTGACTGTTGCACGCCCTGTGACAGCAGGAAGCCAACACATTGGGACAGTGGTGCCGTTATCCTTGCGCTGCATCGGGTACAGTGAAGCATACAGTAAGGTTCACAGTGATCAGTTGCATAATGCATGCGTTATAGTGAGTGTGAACTGCAATGGAGACTGGGCGTAGACTTTAATACAAAGCCTGCATGCAGCGAGTTAGAATACCACAATCAGTTACAACACAGTACTGTGAACAGGTCCATAGAATTGTATGGGCAGTGAGTTGACATGTAGAATTATTCTGAAATGCAACTAAGCACTGTGAACTAGCCCTCAGGCTAGATTCACAGTGGGACGTTGCGTTTTGATGCCACGTTAAAGTCGCACCGCAAGCTTACAACGCAATGCGCCCAAAAAGTTACCATGGCATACAGCAGATACAGTAAAAAATACAGGCAATGAAAAGTATGCTTCCAAGTCATTACTGAGCATGTGCAAACAGTCCAACGCAGCTAATAACGTGTATAACGCACTGCATGCAGTACTTTTACTTAACGTGCAGCGTTAGACACCAACACAACGTGTGCACTGTGAACAGGGCATTGATTTTTCATTGCAGTGAGTTATTCTGCGTTAAATGCTGTTTTAACGCGCGACTTTAACGTCCCACTGTGAACTTAGCCTCAATGAAAAGTATCCTTCACGTATACTGCTAACATGCATGTTTAGCAATAAAGCACTGCATGCAGTATGTTACCATACAACATGTTATACTGCAGCGCAATCCCCGTACTGTGAGCATCGCCTATGTAGTACATTACAGTCCTGTAAGCCAAGTTACAAAGTGTCCATTACACCACACCACACACACCACTGTGAACATGGCCTCAGCCATTTCATGGCATACTTATAGGCACTACAACATTTTTTTACTGTTTTCTACAGAATGTTTAGATTTTTGCAGATGGGGAACTGATAAGGAATGCAAAAGGATGACAACTTTCCATTCAGTCCACCACCACACCCATTATACACACTCACCAGCAGTAAACTTGATCTCCATCAGATGTGTTAAACTAGGGCAAATATTAGAAAATGCAATGGGACTGGTGTAGACAGGTTTGCTGTAACATCAACTCAGACTTCATTACATATAACATTAAAAATAGCCAATAAGATGCTCATAATTTAACCTGCCAGTCACGCAAATTTAATACAAGTTGTATGCATCTTGGAATTCTCTTTACTGATTTAACTGGCTTAATTTCAATCTGCATACAATTTGCACTAAAATGTGCATGTGATCTGGTGCTATTAGCATCTCATTGACATCTGTAAAGATTACACATATTTTATAATAGAAAACATTGCTTAATGTCAGTTGGAAGAATAATTTCTACCACTTATATTTAATGTAAAATACTTTAAATCAAGGGTTCTTTTTACTGCAATATTTCTAAATAATTTCACAAGTGTTAACTTTTACTCGAATTACCTCATTTAAAAAAAATGAATACTATATTTACTGTACAGGGAAAAAATTGGCAGCACTTCTGATTAGGCCACATCTGAGAGGACTACCAACAGAGGCATGCAGAGCCCCTTAGAGTCAAATACACACCATGGGCCATATGCAATTCACTTTTTCACCTGAGCTTTCTCCTAGGAGATAATTTTTCATCTTCCATTTAAAATAACGTTTCAGCACTTTTCAACTAAAAAAGTACCAAAAAGTAGGTGGAAAAGTACTATCAAAATTATTTTGAGTATTTTCTTGCTTTCTGGTGACTGAAAGGGTATTTTATTGACAAGTTTAAAATTATCACCTAGGAGAAAACTCAGGTGAAAAAGTGAATTGCATATGGGCCCATGTATTCAAAACAGATGCAAACTATGCACTAAACCCTAAACTCAGATTAAAATGGAATGCAAACTTGAAATAACAAATGGGTGCAGCTAGCCATAAGTAACCTTACATTACTGTACAGCTGGGGGAGGTGGCAGAGCTTCCCAAGACAGGCTGCATGTGATTGACCAGCTGCATGGATGGGCAGAGCCTAATAATAGGCAGGTTACACAATCTGTATTCAAAACAGATGAAACAAAATTGAGGATGTTGGCTTCCAAAACACATCCATGCTGCTACTCAATCAGATACAGTCTGTCTTGGGAAGTGCTGTCACCTCCCCCTACTACATTTAATGTATTTATTAACCAACAACTAAGCATCACAGTAATCTAGTTCTCTGTTGTTGCTCAAATAATTATAATGTATTGCATATGAAACGTCATATAGTTTAGGATGGTTTATTGAGGTACCTTCCTTTGTATGCAAATATTGCCTTTAGAATAAAAAGTTCAATTTTTGTAAATCCGTACAATATTAATCACTCTTTTTCGACTTCACCTATGATTTACAAAAAAATACCATTTGTTATATCAATAATACATACATAGGAAAATTAGAGTATGTGAAGTGCAGTAACCCATCACAACCAATCACATATCAGTTTATCTAGGCTAAATCAGTGAAACACAAATTCTGATTGGCTGTTATAATTAGGGATGGTTAATGAGATGGCATCAATTCTGTTGTTGATACAGGATTATGCAAATTTTGTCTGCACGGTTATGCAGTTTGAAAGTGGACCAATTGGATTCAACCTTGGCAGGATTTAATTGGTCCTTTATATAAGTTGCATACAGTTACATACAACATTTTTATCTTCCTGCAACCATTTCTCTTTTGTCTGAAACAATGTCTGTATTGATATTGATATTCCTAGTACAACATACCTTCTTAAATAATAGAATTTTCATATCACACCTACCTTTTGAGATCTATTAGCTACTAGCTAGCAAAGAGGTCAGACAGACCGTTATTTAATGGGTGGGCCTTTTTACTAGTGGTGTTATAAGTATCCAGAACCACACAAGGGCCCATATGCAATTCACTTTTTCTCCAGAGTTTTGTACTAGGTGATATTTTCACACCTTGTACATTGTAAACCCCCAGCAAGCAAGAAAATACTCAAAATAATTCTGATAGTACTTTTTAAACAACTTTTTGGAACTTTTTAAATTGGGACATCCTGAAAAGTTATTTTAAAGAGAAGATGAAAAATGATCTCCCAGGAGATAACGCAAGTGAAAAAGTTAATTGCATATGGGCCAGAGACTGCATACAGTCTGTCTGACTTCTAAGGTTCTCAGAGGCTGAAGATCTTTGTAGAACATTAGCAATCTTATTTACCTGACATGGATGTATCAACAATTGTCTCTTATTAAAGTGTACCCAGGCAGATGAAAATATAAAAGATCACTTGTTACTTATGAAGACTTTCCAGATCATCCTCAACCCCACACGCAGACCCTCTGAACATATCCAACAAGAGCTTATTGTGTATGTTCTCGTGGCTTCGCTCCCTGCTATGTACGAGTTCTGCTGTACTGCACCTACATGAGTACTGCTGTGCATGCGCAGTGAGCTAAAGCCAGTCTTCCACAAGTGTCCCCGTGGTACTGTGCAGGGGTGGCCCTACACCCACAAGAATGGGAGCATGGTTGCGATCTAATGGCAGAATGGTCGCATGGACACAGGGACAGGTAAATTATTATACAGTATAGGATAGTAATGTTTTAGGAATGCATATTAATGTGTGAATAAGCACAAGACAAATGCATTTTGCAATGTAGTAGATTTAGAGTACTTTATGGGGAAACACCGTAAGCCCATGTACAATGAATGTGCTCAAAAACAGATGCCTACTTGAGAAAATAATTTTAATGACTGAGGCTAAACAATAACTTCTACTCAAGCTACTTATCCAGTTTTATTGCAAATGTGCCGAAATGTATGGAAAAAACTAGAATGCTGCAAAGATTACATAACACAGTGGAACATATGTGCATGCATTTAGGTAGCCTTGTTCTTCACTATTTTATTATGTTATTATGTTCATTTGCTGAGTAATGCAATTCTTTCTGCAACAGCACCTCAATAGCAGAGGCTCTTTAAACTGCTTATCACATTTCACATAACAAGCAATGTCTTAAGAGAAAAACCATTATTAGTAAGCCAACACATTGCTTAGATCAGTAAGAATATTAAACATACAATCTGGTTCTCATAAGGCAAAATGCATTAAGTTACAAAAGTAAATAATTAGCATCATTCATCTAGCTTATTTTCATTGACTTGTCTAAATATAAGAGATAAACAATGAAACTTGAGCATTGCCTTCTTAACGCATACCTGAACTGAAAATAAATGCAAGATAAATTCATTGTATGTGTAGTAACAATGGTATATAGAACGTTCCTGGTCTCACATATTCTTATTTTTAATTTAACCTCCCTGGCGGTATGATTATTTCCGGATTTTATGGCATTTTTTTAAACTTTTCAGATTCTAAAATTGGGAGAAAATCATGCTGCCAGAGTCTCTGAAGCAGACCCTGCTCTGACTCACCTCCCTGGGCTCCAGAGCTGCAATTTTACCTCGGTCCTCCGGGTGGCACTGTAACTCTCTGGTGAGATCGCCATCATTGATCTCACCAGAGTGATTCAGAGCCTCAGAGGACAGGAAGGAGAATGGCTTCCGATGTCTGGATCCCCTGGGAGGTGAGTAAAAACACCCGCTGCATGCTATACTCTGCATAGTGCTCCCCGCAGCCAGCCAAGTGTAGTCCAGGTTTACCACCAGGGAGGTTAATAGGTTACATTTTAACTCTGAAGTGTGCAGTGTAGCCATGCCAAAGTGATATAAAACTTGCTTTATTCAGCTCCAAGCAAAAATAACGAATTTGCCTTTCTGCACTCTTCTCTCATCAAAGTTGTTTGCACAGCCAGATACAAGTGTCTTGGCTTCAATATAAATTTAGGGTACTTATCCGTTAGCCGGGGGCGCATCCGGCAGGTGGCGCTAATTACTATTCCCCCTCCAGGCCGACATGGATAGTAGGGAAAGATGTAACTCTGGTGGAGTTTTGTCGCCACCTAGAGGATGCGCCCGGCTAACGGATAAGTACCAAATTTAGTATATCACAAATTGCCTTGTATGGTTTTGTGCATTAATGCCTTTCAGTTGAAAGCTAATTCTGCCTAACCATGCACTCCTTTTGGAGATTGGGTTTATGCACATGTGACCAAGAGCTGGCCATCTGTCTTTAAAGAGAACTTAAACAGTTTTAAAGGGAACCTAAACTGAGAAGGATATGGATTTTTCCTTTTTACATAGTTACATAGTTACATAGTTATTTTGGCTGAAAAAAGACATACGTCCATCGAGTTCAACCAGTACAAAGTACAACTCCAGCCCGTCCCCCACATACCCCTGTTGATCCAGAGGAAGGCGAAAAAAACCCCACCAGGCATGGTCCAATTAGCCCCAAATGGGAAAAACTCCAGATGGCAATCAGATAAAATCCCTGGATCAACATCATTAGGCATAACCTAGTAATTGTAGCCATGGATGTCTTTCAACGCAAGGAAAGCATCTAAGCCCCCTTTAAATGCAAGTATAGAGTTTCCATAACGACTTCCTGTGGCAATGCATTCCACATCTTAACCACTCTTACTGTAAAGAACCCTTTCCTAAATAAATGGCTAAAACGTTTTTCCTCCATGCGCAGCTCATGTCCTCTAGTCCTTTGAGAAGGCCTAGGGACAAAAAGCTCATCCGCCAAGCTATTATATTGCCCTCTAATGTATTTATACATGTTAATTAGATCTCCTCTAAGGCGTCTTTTCTCTAGACTAAATAAACCCAGTTTATCTAACCTTTCTTGGTAAGCGAGACCTTCCATCCCACATATCAATTTTGTAGCTCGTCTCTGCACCTGCTCTAAAACTGCAATATCTTTTTTGTAATGTGGTGCCCAGAACTGAATTCCATATTCCAGATGTGGCCTTACTAGAGAGTTAAACAGGGGCAATATTATGCTAGCATCTCGAGTTTTTATTTCCCTTTTAATGCATCCCAAAATTTTGTTCGCTTTAGCTGCAGCGGCTTGGCATTGAGTATGATTATTTAACTTGTTGTCGATGAGTACTCCTAAGTCCTTCTCCAAGTTTGATGTTCCCAACTGTATCCCATTTAATAGTACCAGTTGCCTGACTCTCCTGCTGATCCTGTGTCTCTAATGCTTTTAGCCACATCCCCTCAACAAGCATGCAGATCAGGTGCTCTGAGTCAGATTGGATTAGCTGTATGCTTGTTTCAGCTGTGTCATTCACCCACTACAGCTGCCAAAGAGATCAGCAGGACTGCCAAGCAACTGGTATTGTTTAAAAGGAAACTTCCATATCCCTCTCAGTTAAGGTTCCCTTTAAGTGCGGTTCACATTACAACATGTGAAAGACGGATAGCTGATGCAGAAAGTGCATTGGATGCATGGTGCTGCTCTAGTGGTGTTCACCCTCCATCTAAAGTGGATGCGTCCAATAGTGTTCCCCAACCCTGTGCTCAAGGCCCACCGATAGTGCATGTTTTGTGGAAATCCACAGAGGTGGTTAATAAGCTCTGCTGAGACACTAACTACATGTACTGCAAAACATGTACTGTTGGTGGGCCTTGAGGACAGGGATGGGGAACTGTGCTTAGAATATCCATCCATTGCGATTGCGTCCTGATTACCAGAGCAATTCCAACAGATCCACTGGTAAAGGACAGAGGGGGACGGATCACATGCATTGACATCTCCATTTTTGGCACTGGCTCTGATCTGGCAAAGCAGACAAAAAAAAAAAGTCAATTTTGCATTGTAGTGTGAACAGCTCCTTCACAGTGGTATGTTGTTTTGCATGCCCTGTAAAAACAGGACTGCAACTCAAAGGAGGGAGAATATCACATTACGGGTTATCATGCCTAAAAGACTTTAGGCGTGATAACCTTTGCACCGTTGAGTTAGCACCGCCGCAATCGCGTAATTCCGCGTGCAGCGCCCACAGGGTGTAATGGGCGCATCGCGCGCACTACACCGTGCGCCGCGCGATTGTGCACGCAAAACTTTGCGCGCGGGAATTTCGTACGAGTTTCATTTTATCATGCCTAAACTGAGTTTAGGCATGATAAAGGGCTTTTCACAGGCATGCAAACACTTTGCACCGCTTTGTGAATCAGGCCCTACAAGTGCATTATGGATGTGATACGAAAAACATATTGTACATGAAAAATAAGCTGATTTGCAACTGTTAATGCCCATGTTATGTTAATGCCCTCCTCCTGTGCCCACAACGTCCATCCTAGTCCCTCAGGCCAGCAGCAGCAACCCCTGCAAAGCTGGCTGGTCACCACCAGTGACTGTGCATGTATGGCCCCGAGCTGTGCGCTCCTGGCTGTAGCAACTTCCGAATACTACGCATGCACAGAATGCTCTCAGCAGTAGCAGCGTGGTGAGGAGGCGCGTGAATGGATAGCTTTGCAGGGGTCGCCACTGCTTGCCTGAGGGACTCGGACGGACATCATGGGGACAGAATGACTCCAGAAGGCTGCAAGAAGCCCCAGGTAAGCTAAAATCAATTTACATTTTGCCTTAAGATTTCCTTTAAGGGGTGAATAAATCTGTGATACAAACACACTAAGTTATTTTCTTATTGATAAGTGTAGCGAACCACTACATGTGATCTTTGATTAAAAATAGCCCTGCTGTTTCTGTAGGTCAGCATATAATATTTTTTGCAGGGTGTGCCTTGGTACACATCAACATTCCAAACCAGTGTGGTTTTAAGATTAAAATATAAGTAAAAAGCATTTTCTTTCTTATAGAATGAAGACAAGAATGCATACACATCACCTGCCTTCGTGATTCAGAAAGGCCACGGTATACCTGTTTATCTGGTAGTTAATGTTTAACCGAGAAATGCCATCAGTGCATTAGTGACTAAAAAAAGTCCACATATTGTTTGTCAGTACACATTGTGAGCCTTTATTTTAGAGCATATACAGTACATGAAGGATGACAAATGTGTCACACTTGTCATAATGTTTCTTACGCTATCAATGGAAACCTATATATAAGCTGTAACATGATTTGAATGATTTGGTTCTGTGCTTTTTTCAATAGAGATATGTTTTAATAGCGGACACAGTAACCTATAAATGGAGCCAAAGTGGATGCCAGCGGTAAATTATTTATCCAATACCAATAGAGATGTACTGACATGCTATATTTAGTTAATACATAAACTCTTTAAAGCCCTATTCCAGACTTGTGTTTTAATGCTCAGTGCGTGGAAGGTATTATAATTTTTCAATTTAGAATTATTTGTGCATCGCATGTATAACATTATTTGCCTTATTATGATTTTTATTAACTGACTGACAGCATTAGAAATGCTTAGTTCCTATGTGAATGTCATATGCAGCTTGAGTACACGTAAAGGGAATCTGAAGTGAGAAAAAATATGGAGGCTGCCATATTTATTTTGTTTTAAACAATACCAGTTTCCTGGCAGCCCTGCTGATGTATTTGGCTGCAGTAGTGTCTGAATCACACCAGAAACAAGCATGCAGCTGCTACTCTTGTCAGTTCTGACTATAATATCAGAAACATCTGATCTGCTGCATGCTTGTTCAGGGACTATCGCTGAAAGTATTAGAGGCAGAGGATCAGCAAGACAACCAGGCAACTGGTATTACTTAAAAGGAAATACATATGGCAGCCTCCATATTCCTCTCACTTCAGTTGTCCTTTTACTGTAGTCTACGAGCAGTCCAAACTCCTCCCCCAGAGTAGGTAGTTATGGAGGAGCTGGGAGGAACAAAGAGTTGACCCTGCCCATCATGGGTGCGGTCTGTTGATGGCACTATGCACAGGGAGAAACTCCTACTCCATCCACTCCACCCACTGGCTGCTGTATATCTTGTTCACAAATCTCTGGGTCACGTGACTGACATTTCCAATTTAAAATATGTAAATTGAGTGAGCAATGGCTCAGTCCTTTGTTCCCCTTCACTAGCAATGAAAATTCCAGGATCATGAATGAGAGCTTTGACTACATGGATGATTCATTCCACTGGGATTCTAAAAAGTAAAAATATTTTTTTACCACACGTAGTATGCGTAAGACCTCTTTTCCACTTCTGCGCTGTGTGCAATGCAGGTAGGGATCGCAACGTACGGCAACTCTACTTACTACTTTTATTCTTCCTTGTGCATTTGCGATCCAATTCATTTATAACAAATTAAATTGCACCATGTTGCACAAAATTGCATGCAACCAAGCATTGCGATTCTGCAGTGACTCGCAACGCATGGATAGAAACATGAGACAGTACAGTCCATGCAATTCTGATGTCTCTGCATGTCACACGCACTGTGCATGGCTGAAAATGTGATCAGCAATGCAGAAGTGGAAACGAGGCCTTACTTATTATGAAATGTTTTATACAACAAAATTATGTAAAAAAACAGCTGTAAAATTGCCATGCAGAAACAACGCATTGCAATTTACGCAAGTAGCACAGTGTGTGTTGCGAATATAATACAACTCACAACACATCCGTTGCTTCTATATCGTTGTCTGCGCATGTCAGTTTTACAGATAGTGAGTATACCACCATGGGTCTGTGTTAGCAGTAAGCTGTGAGCTAACCCTGCCTTATATAACTTTCTTATTAGACGTTCAGTTCAATAAACCCATAGAATCAAAAGAAGACTGATTAAAAACTAGGGCATGAGTTGATTTATTCTGATCATTATATCATATAACATATAGAGACAGTCATTTTTATTAAGTGGGAGCAGAAGGAAACCAAAAATAGCTTAGCTTAGTATTGAATCAATTAGTACATAGCTAATAGCAGTAGTGATTTAATACATTTTAGTAATTGTTTTCTGCAGAAATATCACTGAAACTGAGTGGTGCAAGGTGGTAAGGTGATTGCTATTCTCCAGAGGAACTTCATGGTTTGCTGGGTCGGGTGCCCTTCCCTTAGAGCAGGCTTTCTCAACCAGGGTTCCCTGAAACTCCAGGGTTCCTTGAGGACCCTGCAGGGGTTCCTTGGCACTTTCCCCCATCGTGAGGGAAGTATAATAGAGGACATTATAATAGGGGGTACTGTAAAAAGAAGCACTAAATTGGGGGTCTGAATAATAATGAGCACAGTATAATGAGTGGCAGTGTAATAGGAGGTAGTGAAATTAACAGCCTCACCTACTTTTAAAGACCATCCCTCCTGAAAAATAAATACAGGGGTTCCGCGAGACCAAAAAATTGTTTGCAGGGGTTCCTTGAGATCCAAAAGTTACTTGCAGGGTTCCTCCAAGGTAAAAAGGTTGAGAAAGGCTGGCTTAGAGTGTGTAACTAGCATTAGTTGGGTAGTCTTGTCCTAAATATCAGACATAACAGTATAATGTACCACACTCCAAGCATGTTCTTGAATGTTAGATTTTAGGTGTGTACACACATACAATTACTGTCACCTGCAGGGATCAGGACTTGATCTCTCACATGACATTTCGGGCCTGATTGCTGTACAGATGAGTTGTTAAAATACATGCTAGTGATGAGTTTTGTCGCTGTGGTGGCAGAAGAGGGACAATGTGGAAATGATAAGTAGATGAACAATGGGACAATTAGGCACTCCGGATCTCTTGGCATTGCATCAGAACCACCATACACGTGCTAAATTCTTGGCAAAAATGGCCCCAATGGGATATGACTTAGCCAATAACCACCTAGTGTGTATATGAGGCATTAGGGCTGGTACACACAAACCAATATTCTCTTCTGTTTGATGAATGATCTCATCAACATGATTGGTTTGTCTGTTTATTAGAAGTAAATTATTCAGCAGACCAATCCAACTCAATCAATAAACAATTTGTTTTATTGGTTATTGAGCGATAAGCTACACTGGTAAAGCTCAGTCTGTCCTTCATGGTGTGCCATATGTGTGCTAACAACCAATGGACCTTTAAAGGTATACACAGAAAGTTGTGTAAAGCAACAAATTGGTCTTTAGCGGCATCGTTCAAATGTGTGCAGTGCATGACTATTTTATAAAAGAAGCATTTACAATTTAGGCCTCTTTTACATGGAATGTTTATAGGCAGTGAAATGCCTCTCAAACTCTCAAAACTGCTTGCTGATGCCTGGTAACTGCTTCCAGTTCAACTGTCTGTGGAAAAGAGGCCTTAAACTTCCATTGACAGTGAGAATGATTCGTCGATGGCTTTGCAAAGACTTTAGCAAATACAATCTTGGACATTGATAGGCTGCTATATACTTCCTTAGAGCACAGTTCCCCAACACTGTCCTCAAGGCCCACCAACAGTGCATGTTTTGCAGAAAACCACAAACATACAGAGGTGATATAATTAGTGTCTCAGCAGAGCTGATTAACTACCTCTGTGGATTTCCACAAAACATACGCTGTTGGTGGGCCTTGAGGACAGGGTTGGGGAACACTGCCTTAGAGGATGCAAATTATTGCTTCCAAAATATTTGCATGTGATCTTAATTTAGATATACAAATACTAACATAGAAATAGCCAGACTTTCAGTTGTGATTAGAAATGGTCAGTGAGATGCAAATAGTTTTAAGTTGGTACAGGATTATACAATTATGTATGCAGCTTGGAAATTGGCCAATTGAATCGTTCCAAAGTGGAATTTGATGGATCCATTTTTAAGTTGCATGTAAAATAACCAGAGAAAGCCAACACTCCCAGTGTAATGTTTAACCACTTGTGGACCGCAGTGTTAAACCCCCTTAAAAGGAACCTGAAGTGAGTAAAATTATTTAAAATAAACACGACGCAGCTGCAAATGAAAATTGCATACTAACCTCACCATCATTTCCTCTCAGAAGCTCACCATTTTCTTCTTACAGTGATCCCTTCCAGTTCTGACAATGTTTTGTCAGAACTGAAATATACCAGTTGTTGTCAGTTATATATCAGCAGCTGTCAGTTACAACTGAATGTACAGGGTAATGTCCATGTTTCCCTATGGCTCAAGTGGGTGATATTACAGTTTAACAGTGTGCTGACTAGGAAGCTGTTAAGGGGTAATGGCCATTTTCAAAATGGAATACGGATCATTGAATTGATCACAGTGGACAAACAGGACGCAGGAGAGGAGAAAGATTGTTGAGCAAACTTCACAGGATGCAAGTATGACCTGTGTATGGTTATTGTAACTTTTTATTTTCAGTTCAGGTTCTCTTTAAAGGGACACTTAAGTAAAAAAAAAATGAGTTTTACTCACCTAGGGCTTCCAATAGCCCCCTGCAGCTGTCCGGTGCCCTCGCCGTCTCCCTCCGATCCTCCTGGCCCCGCCGGCAGCCACTTCCTGTTTCAGTGACAGGAGCTGACAGGCTGGGGATGCGAGTGATTCTTCGTGTTCCCAGACACATTAGCACCCTCTATGCTGCTATATGGTATATGATATATGCTATAGCAGCATAGATGGCGCTATTGTGACCAGGAACGCGAAGAATCACTCGCATCCCCAGCCTGTCAGCTCCTGTCACCGAAACAGGAAGTGGCTGCCGGCGGGGCCAGGAGGATCGGAGTGAGACGGCCAGGGCACCGGACAGCTGCAGGGGGCTATTGGAAGCCCCAGGTGAGTAAAACTCATTTTTTTTTTACTTAAGTGTCCCTTTAAAGACCAGGCCATTGGTCACTGCAGCTTTCAGGCCTCGCTGCAGGGCCGCAAGCACACAAGTGATTCCCCCCCCCCCCCTTTTCTCCCCAGCAACAGCGCTTTCTGTTGGTGGGGTCTGATTGCCCCCCCCCCCATGTTTATTTTTTTGGCAAATATTTATTGTATTATTTTTATAATAAAAATGTGTCTTTTTTTCATTTATTTTACATGCCCCCCTCCCTTCCCCCATCAGCCAATCACTGTGATCGGCTGTCATAGGCTGCAGCCTCTGACAGCGGATCACCCCTGAGCCTCTGGAGGGGATAGCCGTGTCACACGGCTGTCCCCAGTACAGCGCTGCCTTAGATCGTAGCGCTGTACAAAGTGAAAAGAAGGCAGTTTCGCCGTCTAACAGTCTCTTGGGAGACTGAAGGAGGAACTCAGCTCCACCTGCGTTCGCGATCTCCTGCAACGCAGGCCTGCAGGACCTTACGCCAATCGGCGTTAGGCGGTCCTGGGTCTTCTGCCGTGTCCAATGCCTATCAGCGTGATGTGGTCAGCAAGTAGTTAAGGCCCTATTTACACATAATGCATTGCACTGAGTTGTGATGAATCCCATTTTGGAATATTGGATGCAACTCCACACAACTCAATGCATTAAGTGTAACTAGGGCCTCAACGTTGCAGATAGAAGGCAATGTTTCAGGACTCAAATGTCCCTTCATCAGGGCACAAATGGTCTATCCAACCATATCATACACTCACTGGATGCTGCTGCATATAGTTGCATACAAAATTTTCTAGAGCGTTTTTGAATTCACACTTTGCTCAAAATTTGCGTAATCCTGTATCAACTCAAAACTATTTATCTACAGCTGGAAGTCTTTGCAGTTGATAGGCGGTGAAACTCTCACGACTTCTTGCTGTTGCCTGGGAACTGCTCACTGCTGCCTGGTAACTGCTCACTGCTGCCTGGTAACTGCTTGCTGAGCACACAGTTCAACTGCTTGTGGAAAAGAGGCCTGAGACCACCTGTTAGCTGCTCCCATCCACCGGCTGAACACTTGCTTGCTCTTAGCACAGGCGATGGACAGGCAGCCCCCACGTAGCTGCATCAGACATAATATGAGATGATTTTTTGCCATGGGTAACACCTCTACATGTCAAACGTGATGGCTGCTTTGAAACTGCTATGCACCACCTATGCAACGTTCACAGTGCAGCAGGTGTGTTGCAGTATAACCGGTTGCGGTATGGTGTGTTAATCACACAACTTAACAGTAAACGTGAAGCATACTTTTCATTGACTTTATGCTTCATTGTACCCGACGCAACGCAACCATAACTAGCGGCACCGCTTTCCCGATCTCATGCATGACTGCTGTTACAGGGAGCACAACGCAACAGCCACTCTTGTGTGACATGACCATAAGTTTGACATTTTTATAGATTCAGATTCTAGTTACGTGGAGCACAAATGTGAAACAAATAATGCAAAGTGTGAGGGCTGATTGAAAAGTAATTGAACAGTTTTTTTTTAATTCAAAATTGCATGAATCCCCACACTTTTTTGAAAGTTCATATCAGTACATTCAAAAGCAACCTGAAGATGAATAAAAGCCTGTTTTGTGACAACACTTTAGGCATTAAATAAGCTACACATTTTCAGTTTCTCTCTCACAATGTGTTCAGTCTGTTTGAATGAGATATCAAGTAAAGGCAAATATTTTCATAAAATGAGTCTTATGTCTTCTGGCTTCGTCAGTCACTCACATCTTGCTAAAGTAGAAGTCCTCCCTCCCGTTAAATACGACAGCATGGCTAATCTTTTCATCACTGTATGCTTGCTGTAAAATGTGAGTTTCATGACCACTATACCCAAGTTTAGTGTAAAATCCATTTGCACACCTCACCGAGACTCTATGAGACGCACAAGGTGCTTCCTGTCACTGTGATAGAGTGCTGAAGAATACAGCAGCACAATTGCAGGCTCATATATATGGATGTTTACATCCACAAACACCTGCATAGCATTGGGATTTCCACCTTCCTCAAATATGAATTCTTAGCCCAAAAAGTGTATGCTTTAGTGCACAGAAATGTTGCTAAATTTTCTAAAAACAAAGGCAACATTAAAAAAAACAAAAAACTTAGGGCTAAAATGTAATTGAATAACAACTAAATATTTAAAACAAAAAGCTAATCAATGATTAAAAAGGTTGTGTAAAAAAACAAACAAAAATGGTTTTAGGGAACATTTTTTTAAAAAGTAGAAAAGAATACAAATGTTTTCCCCACTGTTAACTAAAAACTAAATGTCGGTATTTGCTTTAAAAAGAACCCAAGGTGTGAGACCTATGGAAGCTGCAGACTTGCTGATCTTTCTAATCAGTAGAGTCTCAATCACACACCTGAAACAAGCATGCAGCTAATCTTGTCAGTTTTGTCATAGACATCTGATCTGCATGCTTGTTCAGGGTCTATGGCTTAAAGAGAATCTGTATTGTTAAAATCGCACAAAAGTAAACATACCAGTGCGTTAGGGGACATCTCCTGTTACACTCTGTCACAATTTCGCCGCTCCTCGCCGCATTAAAAGTGGTTAAAAACAGTTTTAAAAAGTTTGTTTATAAACAAACAAAATGGCCACCAAAACAGGAAGTAGGTTGATGTACAGTATGTCCACTCATAGAAAATACATCCATACACAAGCAGGCTGTATACACCATTCCTTTTGAATCTCAAGAGATCATTTGTGTGCTTCTTTCCCCCTGCAGCTATCTTCCACTGAAGTGTCAGGCTGCTTCTTCCGGCAGAGTGCAGACAGCTCTGCCTGTATGTAATTCCTCAGTATGTGAAAGCCCAGCCAGCTCAGAGGACGATTTATCCAGCTTGTAAAAGATAAGAGAGAAGAGGGAAGCTTTCCTAATCTAAATAACACACAGGCAGTGTGCAGAGAGGGGCCTGGAGGGGGGAGATGCATCACAGAACCACAACACTGAAGAACTTGGCAGCCTTCCAGACACAGGCTGACAAGTCTGACAAGAGAGAGATAAGTTGATTTATTACAGAGATGGTGATAGTAGAACGTGCTGCAGTAAGCCAGAACACATTAGAATAGCTTTTGGAACTTGTAGGATGATAAAAAACAGGATGCAATTTTTGTTACGGAGTCTCTTTAAAGTGGATCCGAGACAAACTTTTACTCATTGCATAATTGTGTTCCTTTCATATAGTTTATAGGGCATTCCTCAAGCCAAATACTTTTTTTTTGTTTTGTTTTAATATTCTAATTCCCTATAAACTAAACAAGCCTCACCCACAGCTTCTCCAGTGCCTTTGCACTTTCAGACTCATGTAGCAAGGGCTTATGGGAGCTCAGTCTGGGCAGGAGGAGGTTACTAGCCAGAGATTTCAGAGGCAGAGGGGAGGAGGGGAGTTAAGTTTTCACAGGCTGAGGACTGGAGATGCTATCACCTTGCCTGTGTGTAATGTGACAAACAGAACATGGCTGCCCTCATTGTATCACAGGAATAAATAATCATATACCGTTGAAGTGTTTACAGCTAGATTTGCTGTGTAAACTATCTAAACTTTAGATAAGATATATAGACAAGTTACTTGTTATAGTTAGTTTTTTTTATCTGGGATCCGCTTCAAAGTACTAGAGGCAGAGGATCAGCAGGTCAGCCAGGGAATGTGCATTATTTAAAAGGAAATAAACATCCTTTCACCTAGGATTCCCTTTAACACTTGAGATTTTTGAATTTATATATACATATATATATATATATATATATATATATATATATATATGTGTATATATATATATATATATATATATATATATATATATATATATATATATATATATATATATATATATATATATATATATATATATACATATACACACACGGGTACACCTGCAAATGTTTTTCACCGATTTTAGAAGGCAAAGACTATGGACAATATAATCACATAAAAATACAGTGCAATTATATTTCAATGGGGCCTTTCACACTGTTTTGGGATGTGAGGAATCCCGATGGAACAACGCATTGCCTGCAGTGCTTAGCCGAGTTACATGAGCGGTTTGGGATGTGGTGCAAGCATAAGGCTCTTTTCACACTATGATGATTACTTTGCAATGGTATTGTTCCTGAATCGTATCACATCGTATCTTAAAAGTCGCATCGTGCGTCATCCTTGCAGTGCACCCATACAATGAGGCATACAGTACAACGAAAATATGCCTCACCGGCACTGAAAATGTACAGGTTACCCTGTAGATGCCCTGCACAGAACCCACTGCACCGCACCACAACCAATGTGATAGCCCCATAGGTATACATTTACATCTGCATTGTGATGCAATTTTATTGTCGAATGTGATACTATACAATCGACATAGTGTTAAAGGACCCTCAGTCTTTGGACTGTATACTGCACGGTTTGTGTCACATAGCATTGAACACATGAAAAGCAATTTCTTGTTGCCGTTATGGTGTAATGCCATTTCTGTGGATGCTCACCACAACGGATGCAGCGTGAAATCAGCCTTGGAATAAACCTATGTTAGTATTACACACGAAGGATATCAAGACCATGAGATCAAATATTACGGAAATCACACACTAAATTTACAGACTCTGCTTCTATTTTGATCAAATATTAGGCTTGATTAAGCCTAATATTTGAGTCTTACCTTGAGTGGAGCCAAAGCTAAAGCTGAAACCATACCTTTTATCTCTGCCCCACTGCAGAACAAATTAAAATGCCCAGTTTCAGCAATAAAAGCTTGTTTTCTCATATTTAAATAAAAGTACTGAACAGGAAGTATGAGCACCAGAATCTAACCTAGTCTAAAGAAGTAGGAAGTACTTAAAAGCAGCATTGTAGTAACCCACTCTCCACATGCTGGAAATATCTGTGATCACGTAGTTTTTTTTCAAGCAATTTTTCAAACAATTTTTCGTAGTTAAAAAAAGTTAACCCTTTCATTTTAAATCATTGCTCTTTAATTGAGCTGCTGTGTCACCTAGCTGAACATTAGGACTTTCAGTTGGGAGTTCAGATTTGCTTTAACTTCAGGACATGATTAATAGTGCATCCGAGTGTTTAATGCTCCTGGTACAAGGCCATGAAAAGATTGTGTTTGGTGTCTATTAATATATATAACTGAGTAAATAAAAGCTGAAAAGTAGACAAATATTTGATTCCAGGGTCACGCAACTTTATCTAAGATTTGTATCATACATCAGGCCAATACAACCTTATCTTATGATTATAATCACATTAGGTATTGTATTCTTTCAGGAAGAGTTGGGAAAAGGAAGTAAGCACAAGACAGCCGTTAAATATAGGCAGTGACCAAATTACCACAAAGCTAAGAGAAACCTTCTTCAAACAAGAATAGTCAGTACAATAACTGGATACATATGTTACAGCACACCCACACGCACATTAGCACAACCTATTCCAAAACTCAACCATGTATATTATCAGAACACTCATGTTGATTAGTGTAAAAGTATAAGGTTTACTTTTTGGAACTAAACCGCAAAGTTTAAAAATCCATTCCTCTCTTTGCCTGCAGCTGCGCCCCTATCTATAAAGAGTATGAGCCATGCAAGCAGGTCATGGTCCTGTAATTCTGCTTCCTATTAGCCACATGCAGTCTGGCATCTGGCAAGAAATGCAGTCTGCTGGCATCTTTGCGTGTTCCATGGTCACAGCTAATCGAACGACCTACAACCAAAATTTTAACAGAAGAGGACAAAAACTGCAGTGGACTTCACAACTAGACCAAAAACAGGTCTTCTTCCACCAGTTTATTTCTTTGCATTGTTTAGCTTTACTAGTCAAGTTTATTGCTGATATAAATTCCCTTTTACAAGTTTGAGTTTAAATAGGATTTAAAGGGGGTTGTACCATCCAAAAATAAAAAAAAACTACCAAAAATAGTTAGTGCCCCCAAAATATATGTAAACCCCCCCCTTTTTTTTTTATCAAATAGGTCCCCTATATGTTACCCATTTTTTTCCTTTCACCTGGTCTGGGTGCCTTTGCCTGACTGCAAGTATACAATGGCAGTAGGATTGTGGGAAGTTTTTCTTTTTAAAGATTCTGCAACAAGCTTATCTCAGCATGCAAATAACAAAAAAGCTTTCTACTTTGAATAAGATAAGAACACTTTGATGGGAAGGTAAGTGAAACCCCTCTCTTTGAAGAGAAATTCACAGTGATGTAAGTCTGTTGTCTAGGTGATGTTTACTGTGGGCGGGACAGTTAGCTGTGGCAGTAGGGAGGGAAAATTAACACAGAGCTGAGTTGAAACAAAACAAAATCAGACACAGCAGAAACCAATGTTCAGTGTTTAAATTCACTAACCCTAGCAGTTAATTAAACAGTGTAAGGCCCCATTCACACTAGAGCGTTTGGCCGGCGATTTTGGCAAAACGCTCAATCGCTAGCGCTTTTTAAAGCACTAGTGCAATAATAACCTATGGGCCTGTTCTCACTTGGGCGATTAATCGCCGGCGATTAACGCAAATCGCCTCCCCAAAAATTGTATCCTGCACCATTTTCAGACGATGACCCGGCAATCGAGTTTAGTGCTATAAAAGCACTAATCGCGATCGCAGAAAATTGCCCCAAGTGTGAATGGCGTTAATCCCCAAAAAACACCAGAGCAAAACGCTAGCAAATGCGCTAGCATTTTGCGTTTTGTAAGTGTGAATGGGGCCTCAGATAGTATTTTTAAGTGTTTTTGTTACTTATGAAATAAAACACTCTTTAAACTGTTATAAAACGTAAAATGAAAAACCTACAGCAGGGCAAGTGCTGAATAGTTCAACACTGACCTGCTATTCTCACCACTCCCATTAGTTTTATTTATTTTTTTGCATAGTGTGTAGCCTTCTACCCTTTCAAGTGCTCGTCACTATACTCAGAGGTAGGACCATGTTTCTTCGTTCTAGTTCTTGCCGGTTCTAGCTTTCATAGACTAATATGAAGTGGTGCTAAACTGATGTTAATCTGTGGGAGGTAACATTAGTCAGAACTAGGCAGCAGCAATACAGTGTACAATGGAACCTTGGTTTGCGAGCATAATTTGTTCTAGAAACATGCGGGCAATCCAAAGCACTCTTACATCAAAGTGAATTTCCCCATAAGAAGTAATGGAAACCCAGTTAATTTGTTCCACAATCCAAAAATATTTATAGTAAAATAGTATAAAATAAAAATATGAACACGACTTTCACTAAGGGAAATAAGAGGCAATCAGATGATGATCAAACTGTGTTAAAAACAGTTAAAATAGAAGGGGTGAGGTGGCTTACCTCAATGACGACAAAGTCAGATAATGATAAAGAACTTTAAAATGCACTTGGCTTAGCCCAGATGACCTGATGCATGCATTCTTTTTTTTTGCTTGTATATCAAGCCGTTGCTTGTATATCAAGTCAAAATTTCACAAAATGTTTTGCTTGTATTGCAAAGCACTCTTAAATCAAGTTACTCTCAATCCAAGGTTTAACTGTATATTGCTAGCTCCAACAGCAGTGATAGGTGCAATGGGAATGAAGAAGGCCACATATCTCTCATTATATTGGAAAAGGGTGCTGTCAGATTAGCAGTGCATAACTAGTCCGTACAAGTCCTGCTGTGAGGTTTTTATTTTACATTTAGATGGACTTTAAAACCATTCCTAAATCCAAACAAGTTTATCTCATGTCACAGCTTAAGTAAAAAAACACAGCAGTGACTAGCAAATTCTGCTCTGACTTAATTTAGCTTGGATATTAAACATTTCTGTTAAAAGATGCTGATCATCTATAAGCAGCTGTGGTTTCTGAACTACAGACAAACAAACATAGTACACTAAGAACAGTATGCGATATACAGCTGGTTTCAGACAGTGTAAGCAGGGGAATTGTCTACTAAAATATTCAAAATTCATAATAGCCAGAGTACCTCTTTTCATTTGAGAAGCCTGATAACCAAAATACAAGTTTGCATAACCTGACTTCATCAAAGTAACATAAATTGATGAGCTGTAAGGAAAATCCTTTAAAAAAGGATTATCTAAAGCTCTTCTTTATGGACAAGCGAATGAAAAAGTGCCTCCTTGTGATCAAAGGTCCCCTACCATTTGGCTTGACTGCTGATTGCAGAAAGTCCACACTATTCCAGTTATATTTACTGAATATTAAAAAAGATCAGAATAAATCTAACAGGCTTTTTTAACATTTAAATGACAAATTAAGAGTTTTCACTCCAACTGAGATCCAGGATGACACTGATGCAACATGCACTATCATTGCAGCACAGCTTTTAAAACTTAAAAAAGCTCAGTGTTGACCAGCATCTTCAACTGTTTACTTGTAATTGGTATTTTAATGGTCTGCAAACTGTATACATTAGTGGTACCCCAGAGGAAAGACGCCCACACTCCATATATCAGTTTGCATTAGAGCTTTCATTTTCCCTGGGAGTTGTCCTGTGTGGGCTGGAGCTTGGTCCAGACGTTCTGGTCAAAGTACTTCTTTCATGAACATATGGGGATAAAAAATTTGGGTGACTTCCAAAATGGAAAAACTGTACTATGGAACCTTTCTTTTTATGAAATGCATATGAATTTCACTTTTACCATTTTCATATTACAATCGTGGCTTATTGTTAGAGTGAATAATGAATTTTTTGTGTATTTATGTAACTTTACTGCATGTGTGAATGTGTGCTTTTCAGAGGAACTGTTCAAGAATTGCTACAGTATTACCGTGTTTCCCCCAAAATAAGCCCTACCCTAAAAATAAGCCCTAGCTGGAATTTCGAGCACGCTGCCCCCAAAATAAGCCCTACCGGCAGTTAAATGTAAAGTTAATTTAAGCTATGTATAACGCTCCAAGTATACATGTAACCCCCTGATTTGCCCCTCAGGGCACCAGACTGTCATGTCAGAGACAGAAGGGGGGAGGCAGGAGCAGACTTACAGTGGTTTCTGTGCCAATTGAGTACCAGTGTTGTCATCCCAGCACACAGCAGTGCTATCAGCTGTGTACAGGGATGACAGGACAGGTACCTGATCAGTACAGTACAATCCAGAGGACAAGGAGGTGGCCAGCAAGCACAGACACAGTGTTGCAGTGCCGATAGGGCACCGGTCCTGTTCTCCCAGGACACAGCACGGTTTTAAGCTGCCTGCAGGGATGACAGGGCACAAGCTTGATCAGTAGAGTAGTACTTTTGGATCTATCAGAGAAAGAGGTGGCACAGTGGGGAAGGCAGGAGGACACACGGCACAAGAACTCAGGAATTGGAGAGTTATGGTGATGTTCCAGAATGTGATGAAATTACTGTAAATGAATAAATTAAATTGAATTGCAAGAAATTCATGATGGAATTCAGAGTTTGGATGATGTTCCAGAATGTGATAACATTTGAGATTGAAGAGTTATTATGATGTTCTAGAATGTGATAACATTTGAGTTTGGAGAGTTGTGATGTCCCAGAATGTGATAACATTTGAAATACGTTTTATTTTTTTGTTCATTAATATTTGTAGTTTGTTCTTCAAGGTGTTCACAGAAATATAAGACATCCCCTGAAAATAAGCCCTAGCACATCTTTTGGAACAAAAATTTATATAAAACAATGGCCCATATGCAATTCACTTTTTCACTTATGTTTTCTCCTAGGAGAAAATTTTTCATCTTCTATTTAATATAATTTTTCAGAACTTTACAATACACAATGTACCAAAAAGTAGGTGAAAGGTAAATGCTTAAAAGTTATTTTAAAGAGAATATAAAAATGATTTCCTAGGAGATAACGCAGGAGAAAAAAATGAATTGCTTGTGAGCACGTCTCATTTTTGGTGAAACACGGTATTATCCACTTTGATACTAAAATGTGGATGGCACCTTGTTCCCATTACACCTTATTTCCTGCTAAGCAATCAATGCTAGTATTTTTTAAGTAAGAACTGTGTGCTGCATATCTTTAAATATACTGGTTTTAGCAACTACTAGGCTCCAAGCAGGGCATATATTTCAATCAGCTCTGTCCAGAAGAAATTAATATGAAAATACAATATATATTATATATATATATATATATATATATATATATAAATATATATATATATATATATATATATATATATAAATATATATATATATATATATATATATATATATATATATATATACATATATACATACATATATATATATATATATATATATATATATATATATATATATATATATATATATATATATATATATATATATATTAGTCCTGGGTATTGTGGAAAAGTGATAGAAATTATTTTCAGTTTTTAATACTTGTTATGTCTCTAATTGGGAGATTATTCTAAATTTCTTACCCTAAAAGAAACCAGGTAAATCCCTCCAGCAGAGACACAGACTGCAAAAAACAACAACTTTATTAAGAGTAGAGTGGAGAAAGGTTACAACTTCTATGAAGCTGCAATTTGTTATTTCTTATTACCTGCCGCCAGGATCATAAAGGTTCATATTGCAACCCAAAAAACTCTGGGAAAGAAAGTGAGGGGAAATCTCCCCAATGGGAACACAGATAACACTAAAAAGTCAAACAAATTATTACAAAAAAAAAAAAAGGGCTTTTACGTACTCTGACACTGTAAGACGGGGGTATATGTATATACACACTCCAATGAGTTCTGGGTCACCATGAGCTTGCTGGTTAGTCTGTACCTCTCGGTTTACAAGCCCTACTCCATAGAGCCAAATTAATCCATGCCATGCACTGATGAGGATCAAACAATCCGAAACAGTCTGTATGCATGTTGGATTATTATGGCTCTGTACAATTTAACAAGCTGACACATCATTGCATTCCAGCGGTTCTGGAGGTGTGTTTAGCTTCTAAGGGTACAATGGTTAATTTGCATATATTCAGCAGTGGTGCCTGGGAGACATCTCGAGCTCACTCCAACCTGAATTATCGCAAATTCTTTCTGTTTTAGGAAAGCAAATTTTTGTTTTTCTATGTATATGCATGGAAGACTTTACATGATATTGTTTCCCAAACCTTACTGCAGGAGTCCGGGTCAACTGCGCATGCGCGGAAAGTCTGCGCAGAAGACCCAGACTGGACCTGACTGAGCCAATTACCGGGGATGATTGCCACTGAACGGAGGACTGCGGGAGGACGGCGAGGGACACATCCATGCTTATGGGGCTGGAGGAAGCCCCGGGTAAGTGAAAAATCTTTATGTTGGCTCATCTCTGAGTCTCTTTAAAGTGGATCCGAGATAACATTTTTCTCATTGCATAATTATGTTTCTTTCATATAGTTAATAGGGCATTCCTCAAGCCAAATACTTTTTTTTTGTGTTTTAATACCCTAATTCCCTATAAACTAAACAAGCCTTGCCCCCAGCTCCTCCAGCGCCTAAGCACTCTGAGACTCATGTAGCAAGGGCTTATGGGAGCTCAGCCTGGGCAGGAGGAAGTGTTACTAGCCAGAGATTTCAGAGGCAGAGGGGAGGAGGAGGAGTGAAGTTTTAACAGGCTGAATGGTGGAGATGCAGAGCAGCTTGCCTGTGTAATGATCACAAGCAGAACATGACTGCTCTCATTGTATCCCAGGAAGAAATAATCATATACTGTTGAAGCTGTTTGCAGCTAGATTTACTGTGTACACTATCTAAACTTTATCTAAGATATATAGACAAGATGTTTGTTATAGTTAGTTTTTCATATCGGATCTGCTTTAAGCCCCCAAGTCTCCAAAAAAGCAATCGTTATTGAGAAGTATGAGGAAAATGCCACACCTATTTGACTGTACTGGGGATTAAGCTAGAATATTTTTTGCATCATAAAATTCATTGTATCATTATCAGTTGTGTTTCATTTCTGCAGCTCTTTTGTAATTTCACTTCAACACAAACATTTGAAAACAGGACTCAGGCTTCCCCATTGAAATGATCTTTAAAATAATATGTATACAACACTGGATATTTAATATTCAACCAGGTACAACCGTGATTTTTTTTAAACAAACGCACAACCTGAAATAAAATAAACAGTATAAATTCATCTCACATAACAGCATAATACTTCACACATCCTTCATAAAATATTTTTTATAGTTTTTTTCTTTTAATCTGCCATCACCTCCTCTGTTTATTAACAAGGTACTATAATATAGGATGCCATCATACTGTTTCATGCATGAATGATATCAATTGTAAAGCCACCTGAAACCAGTAAATGTGTTTAGGGAACATGCAATCACAGACCTTTTTATTGGAACCTGTAAAGTAAAAAGCAGAAATCGTATACATCCCATGTACCATGTACCAATACACAGAGGCAAATATGTACTATGTTGGTGCAAGATTACATCGTTATTGATTAGCAATAAGCCTAGGTTCTGAACATGTTTTTTTAAAGTGAACCCGAGCTGAGGCTTAGGGCAAAAAGGAACGACTTACCTTAGAAGACGGAAGCCTTGGGATCCTAGAGGCTTCCCAGGTCCTCCACGCTCTTTCCGTCGCTTGATGAAACCCTCAGGGCTAGATCACACTGGGAGCTTTATCGTGATTCGGCGGGCAAAATCTTTAGATTTACCATGATTTGCGCTTGTGATTCCTTTTCAATAGAATGAGAATCACAGCGCCATCATCACCAAAGCGCTGCATGCAGCGTATTTGCCATTGATCACAATCGCAAACACTGCAGTGACAATGTATCCAAAGGGATACATTAGCAGCAGCACTTTGCTGATCGCCGGTGATCAGCAAAGCGCTACAAAAGCGCCAAATGTGAACCAGCCCTCAAGAAGATCCGGGCCATTCTCCTCTTTAAGCACGAGCATGGCTATGCTGCACCTGCATGAGCACAACACCTGCACAGAACAACAGAACTGTTCATGCACAAGCAGCTCCAGCTTAATGTGCAGGTGACGCCATACTTGTAAAGGTGCAGTACAGCCAAAATTGTGCTTGAAGAGGAGTACGGCCCCAATCAGATTTCCAACAAGCCCTTATCGGAAATCTTTGGGGGGGTCCGTGAGTGGCAATGGGGGACCAGAGGACGCTGTGGGAAGCCTTTACAGAATAGAGGCTTCCATCTTCTTAGGTAAGTATTACTTTTTTGACTTGAGCTTCAGCTTGGGTACACTTTAAAGATCTACCTTTGCAAACATTTTTATGGAGAATGCATTTTTTAGCATTCACTAGGCAGTTATTATTGTTGAACTGTGAATTTTAAATATTCGGTAATCACAACCTCAGATTATAATTTACTAATAAATGCCATTGGTTATACTAAAGGTAATGTTTTCCTACAAAGTATCCCTATAAAAATGTCCTCTTCAAATGTATAGGGAAGTATCAAGTGATGTTTTCATGGCTGTGTTATTTATTTATTGGTTTTAGTATTACTGAGCTAGTTTAAAAAAAATGTTTCCAATCAGCAATATATTGATTATAATAATTTAAAATGCACTATTTGCTTCACTTGCTGATTTGGTTTGTAAGAGTTGTATACGGTCACGTAAATTATTGTTCCACTGCAGTATAGTAAAGATAATATTGCATCACAACGAACAATATGGCCTAGTTATTAGCGGCAGGCAAATTTTTTTAACTTATTAGAATTTGCAGACATCTAAAAAAAAATCTAAGCATGGTCCAGGAAAATACTCCGGTTATGCCGTAAGCTCTGGTTAATGTGCCTGTTCCCATCCTGACTATCCAATCAACATCGCCAAAAGTATGCCCAGGAGGCAAAGGTTGAGCAGGTGGTTCCAGCATTTCATAATCTCTGAAAATGTATACTGAAACTACAAATTTTGCAAAAAAAATTTGTTTTCACAGAAGTTTTGTCCAAATCGAAATTGCATTTATCAATGTAAAATTGTTATAGAGAATTTTGTAAGTCCACCTTTACTCATTACCAGCTATCAGAAGATGTGTTTAATGCACCAGTAATGTGATTGTCTTTTCTGACTCACAACATTTTTAACAAAACCAATAGCTGAAGCACCCAAAAATGTATAAATAAATATATATCATTTGTAATAGCAGATCTCTTAAGCAAATTTTTTTTTAAAAACCACAATAAATAAATAAAACACAGCTGCTAAAACTACTATACATTCCCTTTAAGTTGACTGGTCTTTAAAGTCATTAAAGAGGTTAACGCAAACACTCAAACTAGTACTATTAAGTTAAATTCATAATTCGCATTTACGTTTTTTTGCCCACCTGTTTATTTGCTTGTTTTGTATGTTGTGCTTTGTCATTATTTTAAATATGACCTGTATAAAGTGTTCTGAGCTACAGCCAATATCATGTAGAAGGCAATATACTAAACACAAAATCTCAGTGCAATAACATATTCACTTTACACAAGAAACATAAAAATCACCATAGAAAGATCATAACACAATAGAACCAGTACCTAATAGGGTTTGTAAATCAGATTATTTAACATATACAGTAAACCTGTAAAATACAGATTGAAAGGCTTATGTTTATATTTATTTGTGGGCCTTCATAATACCTAGGAGTTTTAGGGTGGTTTGATTAGGGATGCCTGTGGTTGGTAAAATAATCTATGCCAACCTGTAAAGATTGTTTCGGATGACAAATGTGTTTACGGGCCCTTTTGAATCTTCATGCTTTTACTTAGATTCACTGAGTTAACACATGACATCCATTAATGTATATGATATAGAAAGCATGGAGTAAGCTGTACTCAGACTAAAGTAACTGCATCCCCTGCGTGTACAGCATGTAGGACACGAGTATGTAAAGTACACATAGCCAAGCTTATAAGTTAACAGCAATTCCTATAGCCTGTCCTATTACTTTAGAATAATTTTAAAACAAACATACTGTCTTTGCCAGTGCAAAAATGAAATATTCATATTGCTTGGTAATTAACTACTATACAGGGCAATTAAGAATCAATTAATGCAGTAATACAGTTTAAGGTAATGCCAAACAATACATTTTAGGATGTGATATGCTAAAGTGTTAACTTCAGCCAAAGCTTCTTTTGGATAGGGTACAGATAGATTTTTATAGTTTCATTACTAGGTCTCATTAACAAAGTGACGTGGCAGGACGTGAGGGAATCTGTCAGTTGGGGATGGCATAAAAGACAAGGGCCCATATGCAATTACCATTTGGAGTTTTCTCCAAGTTGACATTTTCACACCTTATCATAACATCCCTTTTAAGCCACCAAAAAGCAAGAAAATACTCAAAATAATTTTGATAATACTTTTTCTTTACGTTTTGGTACTTTTTAGTTTACAAAATGCTGAAAAGTTATTTTAAAAAGAAGATGAAAAGGTATCTCCTAGGTGAAAACTCAGGTGAAAAAGTTAATTGCATATGGGCCCAGGAATCTTTTCACTTCACAATACTAAAAACATTCTCATAGCTCCCTGTGCCCCCATCAGATAAATGACCTCACTTCCTCTAGCTACCACAATAGCAAATGTAAGAATACAGATCTAACCCAGATCTAAGCCACTCTACCTATAACAACTGGAAAACAATGAGGTGGAGATCAACATTAAATGTTCAAGCATTTCATTTAACTAGTATTGTTCATATTCTATGTGTCATTAATGTGCTTAGATCTCATATTGCTTGGTTACTAATACAAAACAAAGGTAGTGCGGACACTCACACTTATGACAATGACAGGCTATAGAGCAGCAACACATTTAGCCGATGGGGGACTACCAAAGCAGTAGTCTTACGCAGCCATTACTTAACACGGGGAGAAGGAGTAAGGGATGGGTTTTTCAAACTTAGCTTTGCTAAGATAACTCCTGTATTAACACAACGACACTCTACCTGTGCTACTGATGGACTGATGGACTTTACTGCATAACCGAACAAAATGTAACCCTTTAGCAGCCAATTTATTTAGAGGCTTGCAAATGCTCCAGGCCAATTTATTTTTGCACATTTTTTTTAAATTTCTTCTTTGTTAGATTTCCTAGACTCTAATTGTTACTGCTGTAATGTGTATTTATGGCTACTTGTCACTAGGGGGCAGTGTGAGACAACAATAGAGGACTTCTGCTTTCAGTTTCTGAGTTTTTTGTTAGCAGAGAGAGATCAAAGCATTCCAAGATAATTACAGCGCAACGAGTTCTACCAACTGAGGTCAAAAGCAGTGCACTTATCTCAAATGAGATAACTCTATTGAAGCTGCTAATGGGTTAATTCAAATATGCATAGGATAGCAGGTGACTTTGCAGTCCTCAGCACCATAGGCAATGCCTCACCTCACTCACTGAAAAACCCTGCCCATAATATGCCTCTGCTGTTGCTGGTGTGTTGGGAAAGGGGGGCAAATGTTTTTATAGATAACACAACCTCCTAGTTTTGCCCATATACATTGCACATTGCTTCACAGTACAAAGCTGGTGAATGTTCCCTTATGTATACCTGGGAAGCTTGTGGTCTATGGTACAAAGTTAAGCTATGCTTAATTTTGTAACGTTTGTATCCAAAAGAAAAGTTAATGTTCTGAAAATATCAGTATTCACATTATTTAGTACAATTAATACTACATTTTTGTTCTGTTATCTTTTACCTTGTGCAGCCTTTACATTAGAACATTGTTGGGTTTTGAAATATAATATAGCATACTTTGACAAAGGCCTCCTGTGACTTGGTAAAAAATGCAGTTTAAACACTTGATCTATAGTAAATCCATATAAGACAGTCATTATTGCTCTTTAGCAGCAAGAAGTGCAACCGTTCCAGTTTGTGCTATCTGATTGCCCCATAATCTCTAAACAGGAACCTGAAACTCCACTACTGACCGGTAAGCTTGTAATACTTTAAGGAGTATTACACAGGTGTGAAAATAGAATACTGAGCGCTGTACAATTGTTTTGGATTTGGGATGCACAAAAATGGGGAAATATAAGAAGGCTTTAGGCAAGGCCAAGTCATTTCACAAACACAAACAGTACTTCACTTAAAATACCGGCCAATATACTTTCACAAACAACAAAGAAAGTGAAAATAAAAAAAAAATCTGAATACTCAAAGAAAGAGTATGATATTTGTATTATCCATTATAATCTTATATGCCTGCTCCACTGGATGGAAATTATGAGCGACGTCTCATGACCATCGTGGTTATTGCAAAAATCCCAGGTTCTGTAAATGGACAGTTGCTGTCAGTTTTTCCTATATAAGTAACTGCAGTTACTCGTACTCACATGGGTTGTTTTCATTGTTTCACTGTTGCTTTAAAAAAAAAATCCAAGCAGTCAACAAAAAAAAGATAATCAATAATTCAATTTGTTTTCCAAGATTTCCAAAACAATCTATGATACATTATTTCTGAAAACTAGGAGCAACTTTTGCAAAAATTAATCCCAGTAGGAGGAAAATGTACAATAGGACCTTTTAAATTGTTTCTAGCTGAGGCCTGGAAAAAGTGCCTTCATCCTCAGTGTGAAAGTCTTCTGATCCGAGGTATGGACGGGGACCGGACAACCCAAGCCTTGAGTAGACTAGATTCTTTAGAAACCCAAGTAGCCTTCTGTGTAATTCCTTCACTTTGGATCTCATGTAGGCTTCCTTCCTGTAACACTGTGGGTGGGATTCAGCCCTGCTGAATGAATTCTGAAGAAAAGAACCAGCTTTTCTAAATGCCCAGATGGGTAGTGGACTCAAACCAGCATGTGTCTCCGACGGTGTAATGCTAAGTGGTCTGAACGAGAGAAGCTGCGATCACAGTCTGCACATTTGAATGGCTTCACTCCTGTATGTTTGCGGTAATGCCGAGTTAGTTCATCTGAGCGTGCAAACTTCCAGGTGCATCCTTCCCAAGTACACATGTATGGTTTCTCTCCTTTGCAAAGGGAAAAAGAAAACAAAATATATTATTTGCATGTGGCACAAACATGAAGAGCACACCATGCTTTAAAGAGAAACCGTAACCAAGAAATGTACTTCATCCCAATCAGTAGCTGATACCCCCTTTCCCATGAAAAATCTATTCCTTTTCTCAAACAGATAATCAGGGGGCTCTGTATGGCTGATTTTGTGGGGAACCCCCTCCCACAGTCCGATGTCAGGGCCTCACAGCTCTGAGGTCCTGACATCACACTGTGGGAGCCTTGTTGAACTGTGGGAAATAACATCTGTTTCCAACTGTTAACTAAAAAGCAAGCAGCATCTCCTTCCAGTGACATCACTTGCCAGCAGTAAAAATGTCACCATGTGATAAATGCCAGAATGTAATTCAGGGAGAGGAAATATTTTACAATGGGCAAACACTGACTAAATCATTTATACATAATTATTGTAAAAATGAAGCACTTTTTTATTACATTATTTTCACTGGAATTCCTCTTTAAGGGCTGGTGCACACCGGGCGGCTTTTTGGGCGTTTTCAGATCCGCTTGCGGCTGCGGATCTGCTTGGTCAATGTATCTCAATGGGGTGGTGCACACCAGAGCGGGAGGCGTTTTGCGGAAACGAAAAATGCCTGGGTGAGGCATTTTTTGGATTGCGGATGCGTTTCTGCCTCAATGTTAAGTATAGGAAAAACGCAAACCGCTCTGAAAAACGGCACTTCAGAGCGGTTTTGCAGGCGTTTTTGTTACAGAAGCTGTTCAGTAACAGCTTTACTGTAACAATATATGAAATCTACTATACTGAAAACCGCAGCAGCAATCCGCAAAACGCTAGCAAAACGCCTCATAAAAATAAAAAATAGCGTTTAAAAATCTGCTAGCGTTTTGCGGATCTGCTAGCGGGTTTTGGTGTGCACCAGCCCTAAAGGAAGCCCACAATGTTAGGAATACGAAAACTGCCTCATTGTCATGCTGATCTTTTGGCATCAGAATGGTGTGCTTTAACAATGAACTTGAGCACCTTATAGATGTTACAGCAAGCTTACTGAAGTCTGGCCACTTCGGGATCTGAACATGCAATGTGAGAAGTGGCTGGCTGATGTGACAAAGAAGTGCAAAGAAGCCCGTAGGTAACCTACGTTTTTGGGCTTTGGCCGGCTAAAACACAAAATGGCAGCCCCTCATCAGCCAAGTCCTGAAGGTGCCTATCCTGAAGTGGCAGTTGTAAGAGCCAGGCCAGCTGAGACAAAGAGCAGAGGATGTGCAGAGCAAAGACCGGAAGGGAACAGAGGTGACCTTATCTGCTATATCAGCCTGCTGCAGCGCCAGTCGTCCTTCCATCCCCTTCACCATGTCTTCCCCTCTGCACCTGACTTTCTTCCGATTATTTCTATGGCTAACACCCTTCCCCCTAGTTGTGATTTGGTGTCTTCCAGCATGGGCTCTGGATGTGGAGAGGAGCAGGAGGAAGTCCCCTAGTTCAATACCAGTTCATCCTCCCATTTTTATTAGTAATAGTATCATAAGAGTGTGATATTTATTTATTTATTTAAGTATTTATATAGTGCCGACATATTACGCAGCGCTGTACAGAGTATATTGTCACAATTGCTCACAATCTAGTCCCTATCATAGTCATACAGTGGGTTGCAAAAGTATTCGGCCCCCTTGAAGTTTTCCACATTTTGTCATATTACTGCCACAAACATGAATCAATTTTATTGGAATTCCACATGAAAGACCAACACAAAGTGGTGTACATGTGAGAAGTGGAACGAAAATCATACATGATTCCAAGCATTTTTTACAAATAAATAACTGCAAAGTGGTGTGTGCATAATTATTCGGCCCCCTTTGATCTGAGTGCAGTCAGTTGCCTATAGACATTGCCTATAACACCGTAATGTCCAAAGAACACACAAGACAGGTCAGGGATCAAGTTATTGAGAAATTTAAAGCGGGCTTAGGCTACAAAAAGATTTCCAAAGCCTTGAACATCCCACGGAGCTCTGTTCAAGCAATCATTTAGAAATGGAAGGAGTATGGCACAACTGTAAACCTACCAAGACAAGGCCATCCACCTAAATTCACAGGCCGAACAAGGAGAGCGCTGATCAGAAATGCAGTCAAGAGGCCCATGGTGACTCTGGACGAGCTGCAGAGATCTACAGCTCAGGTGGGAGACTCTGTCCATAGGACAACTATTAGTCATGCACTGTACAAAGTTGGCCTTTATGGAAGAGTTTAAAAACACACGATTGGTTTGCACGATGGCCAGGGGCCCCGGACTTCTCTCACTGGCCGGGGCCCCGAGGCCAATATGCGATACCTGGAGGGGAGTGCAGGTGGGTCTGGACCTTTATGGAAGAGTGGCAAGAAGAAAGGCATTGTTAACAGAAAGCATAAGAAGTCCTGTTTGCAGTTTGCCACAAGCCATGTGGGGGACACAGCAAACATGTGGAAGAAGGTGCTCTGGTCAGATGAGACCAACATGGAACTTTTTGACCAAAATGCAAAACGCTATGTGTGGCGGAAAACTAACACTGCACATCACTCTGAACACACCATCCCCACTGTCAAATATGGTGGTGGCAGCATCATGCTCGGGGGGTGCATCTCTTCAGCAGGGACAGGGAAGCTGGTCAGAGTTGATGGGAAGATGGATGGAGCCAAATACAGGGCAAACTTGGAAGAAAACCTCTTGGAGTCTGCAAAAGACTTGAGACTGGGGCGGAGGTTCACCTTCCAGCAGGACAATGACCCTAAACATAAAGACAGGGCAACAATGGAATGGTTTAAAACAAAACATATCTATGTGTTAGAATGGCCCAGTCAAAGTCCAGATCTAAATCCAATCGAGAATCTGTGGCAAGATCTGAAAACTGCTGTTCACAAACGCTGTCCATCTAATCTGACTGAGCTGGAGCGGTTTTGCAAAGAAGAATGGGCAAGGATTTCAGTCTCTAGATGTGCAAAGCTGGTAGAGACATACCCTAAAAGACTGGCAGCTGTAATTGCAGCAAAAGGTGGTTCTACAAAGTATTGACTCAGGGGGCCGAATAATTACGCACACCCCACTTTGCAGTTATTTATTTGTAAAAAATGTTTGGAATGATTTATGATTTTCGATCCACTTCTCACATGTACACCACTTTGTATTGGTCTTTCACGTGGAATTCCAATAAAATGTATGCATGTTTGTGGCAGTAATGTGACAAAATGTGGAAAACTTCAAGGGGGCTGAATACTTTTGCAACCCACTGTATGTATGTATCATGTAGTGCATGTATGGTCTAGTGCCAATTTTTTTGGGGAAAGCCAATTAACTTATCTGTGTGTTTTTGGGATGTGGGAGGAAACCGGAGTGCCCGGAGAAAACCCACACAGACATGGGGAGAACATACAAACTTCTTGCAGATGTTGACCTGGCTGGGATTCGAACCGGGGGCCCAGCACTTTAATATTAGTTAGCAATGCACAATGTTTTGTAAGCTGCGTGTCTGTACTTTTGCCTGTCTGGCAGGTTGCATCAAGTTGCTCTTTATTAACTCGGTAGCTCCTTCCCCAACACAAAGCACATCACCTGACCCAGAACATATCCTCCATTTGCTGAGACAGATCAACTCGTTATGGCCAGCAGTGCAACTATGGTTCAGCAGTTCCTCCTTGTTCCCTGTGTAGGAAAGCAATAGACCCTTCCCACACTTTCCTGGTGGCTCACAAAGTGCTGTTTAGCAAGCAGCTTTCAACATTCACACAGGAAGACAGTTTTGCAAACCCAGCAAGCTAAATTATAAAAATTTAATAATGCAAAAATGATTTATGTGCTATGCAAAAAACTATGTACATTGCAAATCACGTTTCACACGACAATATGCATTAAAAAATGAGCCTAAACTAGTGCCTTAAATGCATTTGTATCACAAAGACCAAACTCTTGAGGATACATTTGTATGTGGTGTGGCTAACTTAACCTTTTAGCAGCAGGGCCGATTTTTTTCTGCTGCTGGGGAAGTGCGCCTTCCTCAGCCTGGCAGGCTAGGCAGGGTATGCAGAGTCGCGCAGGGAGCGCTTATAGTTTGAAGTTGGTAATGGGTTAAAGAGTTAGGCTTTGTTCACATCTAAAATCGCAATCGCTGACACCAGCGATTTGCGATTTCATTGGGCAATTTTTTTTTAAAGCGCTTTCCTAAGCGCTTTTGCAAAGCGCTTTTGCTTTTTTTCACTTCCTGATGCAAGTCAGGAAGTGAACCCTTTGATCTGGAAATGAATAACTACAATGTATTTATTCATCAAATCGCTGGGCAAATAACTATACAAAGCACTTTTTCAGGCGCTTTGCGATTTCCCTATACCTTCTATTGAGCAAAAATGCTCAGAAAATGGTACAGGCAGCGCTTTGCTGAGCAGATCGGAAACAAAGCGCTCAGATGAGAACACTCTCATAAGGAATCATTGCACTAACTTTTTAGGGCGATTTTCAAAATCGCATGGCGCTTAAAAAAAGGACAAAAACGCCCTAGGTGTGAACGAGCCCTAAATGTATTAGCGTCCAAGAGACTCTTTCACTGTATTGGAGGAAGTAAGTTTAATCTAATAATATTATTATTATTATTGGAATTAGCATCATCTGAAAAATACAACATAAATAATGGTGGGCATCACACATATAACTCAGGCATAATAAATCATTACAAACGTCAATGGCAAATACTGTATATACCAATGCATTTCATTGAGGAAGAACATTGACAGAAAATATAGGAAACAATAAAGGGGAGGGCCCTGCCACTTAAATGTTACGGACGGATTTTTAACACTACATCTTCTGAGAACAAACTGCCTTTATCTTCAGACTCAATAAAGAGTTTATGGAAGCCGTGATAAGATCAAGGATCATAACTACTCTCTTTCATTTACCATGGCATGTAACAATGAATGCTCCTTGTCTGATATACTGGATATATTCTGCACTGAGACAACATTTATTGGAACAATTACAATGCACACTGAATAGTTTTGTAGTGCTGTGTACTTTTATTATAGGTCGTTTATGGTGGCACTACAAGAGTACTCTACCACCCAATATTACAAACATCCTGATACCAAGCTGAAAAAAAAATATATATATAACATTTAACATTTGGAGTTGTTTTAAAGTTCTGTTCTCTAAAATTATATACTGGCTCTTTAATTGGTCAAAGTAGCTCTTGAAAGCTAGAGTGCCTGTTTAAGAAATACCCAACACCAGTCCTAATGCCACCTTCCAGCTAACATCTGTACCTACAAGTCACCATGTAACATAACTCCTTATACTTCTACTCCTAGAGATGCTGTATTTCATTATATTGAGGAGAGAAGCATTGTTTTGTGCACCCTGTGTGTGGCCAGTCCTGCTCCTCAAATGTATGTTCCTGCCAAGCATATCTAAACCAGACAGGAAAAAAACTAATCTGAAAAAGATAAAGAGACTATTTATTAGTTTTGCTCCTTGTGAATGTTTTTTTTTCTTTTTTTTGTAACCTGTTTTATGTATTTCCCAACATTTTTATTGCAGCGGTTAGAAAGGGTTAACACTGGCTATTATCATCTATTTATTACCTTTGAACACGCACAGGATGCCTATTGCAATGACTGTATTTCACAATGTAGCTGAAAAACACACTAAGATTTCTGAATGGGGAGTTTTACATGTGAAACCATGAAATGCGTTGGAACAGAACAAAAAATTTGGGCCACACCCTCCAAACCTTCATCAGTTTCAATTTCACTTCTTTTTACTTGGTATACTTACAGACTGGTATATATGATTAATCGTGAACCAAAGTAAAATAGGATGGTGTTTGGCACTTCCCAATAAACAATTAAGCTGTGAGGAAAGTGAGCAACACAGCGCAAATTCCAATCGTAGCCCTGCAAAGCTCTGCCTAAAAAATGGCAAAAGTCACAAAGACGTGTGCTCCGCTGGTACTGGAAGGGAGTACACCAGTATACTTAATAGATCGAGGAAAAAGTCTTAAGCGTGCACCTTCCATCTTGCAAATGTAATGATTTCAAAGTGACAGCCAAAATTTCGTAGCAGCAGGCATCGGTGACACATCAAAACAATTCCTGGTATCACATAACCTTGGTGTGAGACACCTCTTACGTGTCCGTGGAAGCGGGGTCTACGATGCTGGAGGTGGGTGTAGGCACTGAGCAGTGGGGCAAACCTTCATTTGTTTCAATTTCACTTATTTTTACTTGGTATACTTATAGACTGGTATATATGATTAATGACTAGCTGGGAGGTCCAATAGACCTCTCCAGTGACTGCACTGTGTTAATATTTTTTTGAAGCCCGCCACCAACTAAAATATTAATTTTAGTTTTGAATACTGGAGAAAATGGTGCTGTTTGTCTATCCAGATGAATCTTCCTCTTTTCAATTCCGACGCAAAGTGGATAAGTCTCCCTAACAGGAATGGTAGTAGCAACATATTTTTGAGTTAGAGTTAAAAATCAGAGTTAGAATCTTTATTGCTGTCTTTTATATATTATCCCTGTCATCAAGTTCATGTTAAAGCCATGAGGGACCCAGCCATAGGAAGCAGGTTACATTCTCCTTTACATGGCAGTTGACAGCAGGAGTAGCCTAAAAGAAGACCCTTACTCGCACTTACCCTTACTCGAATCAAAACTATTAAAACATATAAAATATGACAGGTGAGGGTTACATCCTTATCCGTATAGTCACTAAATTACATTCAATTCGAGGTTGCCAATGTGCAGTGTAACTGTGTGTTGGGTGCATGCTGCAATTATGCTATTTGCATAACTGGTGGTACCCAGTTTAATGCAACATAAAATTTAACAGATAACAGACCACTTAGAGAATGAAGCTAAGAGTGCCAAAAAAACCTGTACAAAATCAAAGGCTTTAACCAAAGGCAAATCCAAAAGCAATTCTTTACGGCCCTGTGCTCCAGTATGAACCACAGAAAGTTAAGGAGAAAAGGGGAGATCTATAATAAGGTGCACAGGTGCTCCTGACAAAGTGTTCACTGCGTGTAAATATTATGTAATTATTTCTAGATTTTCTATCAAGGATGGGCTGATTTCATCATGAGTAATGTGGTTTTGTTTCACTAAATGCCAGGCCTGGAGTTTTTACTAGTGCATAATGTACTGTTTTTGATTACTGGCTGTGATTATAAGATATAGTAAGACATTGACTAGCAATTGCTGGTGAACCTTAATTTGCTTCTGGCACCAACTTATGGAAGGTAACAATAAGTCTTCAGACTTCAGTAACCAGCCACTATGCTTCACCAGTGTCATGTTTACATACGTTTGTACTAACGGTTCTGACGGTGGCTACTTTAGATACATTTTAATAACCAATTTTTGATATAATAAATGTTTGTAAACACACTGCAATGCTTATGCTAATGAATATACAGCGTGCCTATGGTGATGCATGATTAAAACTGGGATCCCCTTAAAGCGGACCTGAACTTAGTACTTTTTCTCTGCTCTAAAAGATGAGCAATGGTATAATAACCTTTAAAGAAAAAAAAAATGATTTGTTTCAGCTGATACAAATCATGCATTAAATCTGCGTTGTGTCTACTTCCTGCTTTCATGGAAGCAGACATATTGTTAACATCCTGTGTTTACCAATTAACTTCTCTGCCATGGCAGTCAGCTGATGCAGGGGAGAGATCAAATTAAACTTGTGCTTAGCCACAAATGAGGGGGAATTACACAGGCTAAACTCTCTAAATACATACAGGGTGCATTTCTCTATGTTTTCCTTCTGTCCCGTTCAAGAGTTCAGGTACACTTTAAAAGTTATAATTCTTTGACTGCGAGGAATAAAACCTGCCTGTTTATGTCCTGAGTCACACTGTGCACAAATAACCAGATTACTTGAAGTCATTCTCCTCATTTAACATGGATAAATGATAAAGCTGTTCTCAAGGCAATCATAAAGTATAATATGAGATTCCTTATGTCATCCCAAATACTCTTTTATAGTAATCCATAAAAGACAAAAGACGTAGTCAAAACTCTTCACAAAGCCACAGTCTTGTACAATAAAAGTTTGGTTTCGGTTGCATTAAACACTTTAGCTTTGTTTAACATATGTGTGGTTACTGTGCAATAAAAGCAAGGCAAACACTGGCTGTTCCTTTCGACCTGTCTCAGCACGGAAGTATACAACTCAAATGCCTTTTAAAAACTATAATGCCGACCGACCAGCATAAATGCTACAGCTAACCTTAATCTGGCAGCAGCTTTTAGGCACAAACACAGCACAAAGACATTCCCAGGGTAATCCAGGCTCGCCACAATGGGGAAAGATAATATTTTTAACATGAAGTAGCTCTACAGATCTCCCACATCTAAAATGATTGGCACAGTGTAATGATGTTCTAAGTAGCAAAACCCAGTCGCTCACAAGGATTTGGCTCTTGGGCAGGGAGTCTCATGCATACAGCGCATAGAAACAATGTTAATTACCTTTTGGGTTCATGCCTAAAAATATGCAATCACAGAAATGTACAGAAATACCTGCAGGTCAAAAGACTATCATGTAATTATCAAACTTTAGAAATTAATGATGAAGAGGAGAAAAGATGGCTTTTTTCAACAAGCAGTGCAGGATATGTTTTGGTACACGTGCTTCAAACTTTAATTAAGAACACAGAATATTAATGATTTATGCCACAGCATTTTAGTACAGGAATGTTTTTTTTTTCCACTGTAAAATCCAACCCCTCTGGCACCCTACCTCTTGTACTTCCCTGTCAAGCTACAGTAGAGTTCAAGAAGCATTGTGATGGGGTTGTTAACAGCAGCTGTGTGGCCTTTTAGGCTAGGTTCACAGTGCTCAGTTGCGTTGCAGAAAAACTCTGCATGTCAACTCACAGCCCATACAATTCTATGGGGCTGTTCACAGTAATGGGTTGCGCTACTCTAACTTGCTGCATACAGGCTTTGCATTTAAGTCTATGTCCAGTCTCAGTTCACACACATTTTAACACCTGCGTTATTCAACTGACCACTGTGAATCCAGCCTTAGGCTAGGTTAACAGTGGGCAGTTGCATAAAGCACGCATTATTATGACCGTGAACTACAATGGAGTCTGGGCAATGACTATAATACAAAACCTGCATGCAGCAAGTTAGAATAACGCAATCAGTTACAACACAGTAGTATGGGCAGTGAGTTGACATGCAGAATTATTCAGAAACACAACTCAGCACTGTGAACTAGACCTTAAACAATAAGCTATACACTTATAAACCTGATAACTGGACCAATGCTCAGCAAAACAAAATGCAAATGTTACATTCTATAGTGCATGTGTGGCAATCTTTCTTCCTTTTTGATGCTTACATATCCAAGAACATAATGTCTGCTGTCCATCCTAGTCACACCTCGCTACCTTACTGATCAGGAGCCCCACCTGTGACCATAGGCAGGGGTTCCTTATCATACTGGGAAGGAAGGAAGGAAAAGGAAGGAAGGAAGGAAGGAAAGAAAGAAAGAAAGAAAGAAAGAAAGAAAGAAAGAAAGAAAGAAAGAAAGAAAGAAAGAAAGAAAGAAAGAAAGAAAGAAAGAAAGAAAGAAAGAAAGAAAAAAGAATCACAGAAGAATGAAAGAAAAAAGAATCACAGAAGAATTAACCAAGATTTAAAGAAGAGAGATAAAATATAGATATGAAATTACCAGAACAAGAAAGAAGCATACAGAAGGAGGACAGAGGTGAAGAGAGAACTATACAGCCCATATTTAATTCACCTTTTCTCCTAATTTTTCTCTGTGATCTTTTCACAAATTGTCAGTCAAATACATTTTAAGCCTTTAGTAAGCAAGAAGATCCTCAGAATAATGTTGACAGTACTTTTTCACCTACTTGTTGGTGCTTTTCCAATTGCAGAGTGCTGAAAAGTTATTTTAAGCACAATATAAAGTATTTCCTAGGAGAAAACTCAGGAGAAAAGTGAATTGAATAAAGGCCTACGGCTGCGATGAAAGAAGTCTACAAGTGACAAAAGAAACATGCAGAAGAAGATTTTTTTGTTCATAATTTTACAAAAATATTTTTGTACTATATCAATTTCTAATAACAGTTTGTTTTTGTAACACTTTAATAAATAGGAAGAAGGTAAAAATTACCCCTTTTACCCATTTACCTGACAGGGGTTAGACATCTATTTGTTCTCTTACTATTAAAGGGAGCTTCCAGATTCCACCATAAGTTTACCCCCCCCCCTCCCTTTTCCCCCTGGCCTACCCCCAGATGTGTGGAAGTTGTCTACCCCCACCTTCTCCAGAAAGTGGATGAACAGCCTAACATTGGGCAAGGGTACTCTACTTTGGCATTCCCCAGCTTTACAGAGTATCTACTAATGTGAGCTGGTATTAATCAGGGGTGGGAGACCCATGCCCATAAGCTCAGAGTTCCCTGAAAACGTCCAGCCTAGCTGGGGAAAATAGCACACTGTTTAACCACTTCAGGATTCTGCGTACGCTTAAGTACGCCCCTGAATCCTGAAGTGGATTCCATGGAAACGTTCCATGTCAGTTCACGGAGGGTGTGATCGCGGCTCGCAGGGTAAATGTAAACCCATGGGGAAGATCTTCCCCGGTGTTTACATATATACGGCGCTGCTGCGCAGCAGCGCCGTAGAGGAGATCGGCGATCCCCGGCCTCTGATTGGCCGGGGATCGCCGGCATCTGATAGGCTAAAGCCTATCCCTCACAGGGGGAGGGAGAGGGAGGGAAGGAGGCCAGGAAGCGCTGCGGAGGGGGGCTTTGAAGAGCCCCCCCCCCCCGCAAGCAGCCGGCGGCGATCAGACCCCCCCCCAGCAGGACATCCCCCTAGTGGGGAAAAAAGGGGGGAAGTCTGATCGGCCTGGCTGCTATCTGATCAGTGCTGCGGGCTGGAGAGCCCACGCAGCACCGATCAGCAAAAAACCACGTGGTACATAAGTGGTTAAAATTGTATCAGATGAGAATAGCAAAGATCATCATAATAATGTGAGGAAAATTCCACTTGTCTTCATTTAGTAAATCATCCTGAATGGGTTAACAGCTGCTAAGTCTACTTAATATGAAAACTGAAATGAGTCAATGTGTTGTAATTTGCCTTTCAGTTATAAAAACATTGCTAATGGAGCTTTTATAAGAGCTGAAGTAGAAGTCAATGCAGTGCCAGCATTTTATCCTTCTAACATATTGTGGTTATTTTTTTTTTTTTATAATTGAGTTTTTTTCTGACTGAACAGGGAGAAAAGTCTTTGAATGGCATGGCATACCCAGCTTCTAGTGTCATTAAGTCCTCAGAAGCAATAGCAGCATTCATAAAAATTATTTTTCAGCCCTTGATGATTTATTTTACATATATTTAGGTCTGTTCAAATAAACCAAATTCAGTCTGCATGTCACAGGAATGTTATGCACTGCTAAAGAGAAACCTACAATGTCATATAAAGCTGGGAATTCGCGGTTTGTTTCTGTCGTGCGTTTCTGCTCTCGATCGTTTTTGCAGCTCGATTCTGCAGTCGATTCTCTTATATTCTGCTCATTTTCTTATCTTTTTCCATTCACTTCTATCAGAAAACGAGCGGCCAAAGAATCGAAAGGGAGATCAGACATGTCGGAAATTATCTATCGAACCATCTAATCAGCTACAAAACGAACCGTGTATTCCCAGCATAATGCAGATGGCTGTATGTCTTTATCATAAAAGTGTCCTGCAGATTATGTTTTCTCATCTTATCTACAAAATACCTTTTCAGAAAGCTGCTAAAGGCAATGCAAACATTAAACTTGGTTAATTTTGGAACGGTTTCTTTTGAGCACATTTTTGTTTTACGGGGTGCGTGTAATGGGTTGAACTGGTGTTTTACTTGTAAGGTGCAAACATGCCTCCTGTGAGAAAAAAAAAAGAGTCTTGCTGTATAAGAAAAACAATCATAAGCTAATAGCACATTTAATGAATGCTATTTAAACCGCTAAAAGATCTTTTCTTGTTATCCTAGATATTTTGTCATCGGCACTTGGTTCCTGAACTGTCATCTGAGGGGAGGGATGGAGCTCCAGTCTCTTTTGGTGAAAACCACCAAAGGTGTGTACGTAAACATGTACTATGGCAGGCTTGTGCTGCACTGTGACAGTAGACACACTTCCATCTGTGGCACGACCCCTTTTGTTCACAGCTGCTCAGATGAGTCCAAAATCGTGTACGGTGTAACATTGCATACCGTCACTGCAACAGATGCAATAGACACCCAAAACAACAGACATGTTGCAGTATGTCTAAACGGATCCTATGTTTAACCTCTCTGCGACTGCCTAACACAGGATGACGGCCGCAGAGTAGCTCTCTCATTCCTCAGACACGCCATATAGCAAGGAGCAAGATTAGTCGTGAGCTTGCACTCATGTCTTTGTAAACAAATGGCCATCCGCCTGCCAGTGGCTAATTAGCGCTGGCAGGCTCTAAATTGCATTTATTAGATAAATAAATATTTATATAGCACTTACATCTTGTGCAGTGCTACCTGCCATAGTCATATTTTTTTGCCTAGTGTAGGGCTAATTTTGGGGGGAAGGTGGGAGGGAGGGTGGACATATAAAAATGTAGGGCTTTTTTTAAATTAATAATAAAAAAAAAAATCGCAGCAGCAATCACATAGCACCAAAAGAAACCTCCATCGGTTAGAAGAAAAGGGGGTAAAATTCATTCATATGACATTGTGAAGTGCTGATTTGTAAATAATGGTCTGGTTACTATGGGGGTATAAACCTCTGGTCTTCAAGTGGTTAACATAGGTCCATCGAACATGACGATATGTCTTCTAATGCGTTTTGGCCTTTCCCATGAAATTAATCTTTTTGAGTTTTGAGTTGTAGTGTGAACCTAGCCTTGAAGAGGTACTATGGTCTATTTCCTAAAAGATAAAAGCACTGACATAATACAATTAAAAACCCATTAGATAAATATAAATCATTATTAAAAGCAATAAAAAAGACCAGCAGTTTTTTTTAATCACCTAATCATTACCAATGGCAAAATCACTTCCTGACAAACTGTGACTGAGTAGTGGTACATTCTCTCACAGGGGAGGATACAGTATATGCAGCTCCCACGGAAACATCAGTGGAAATAGCACCCTTCAAAGTTAACTACGCTTCCCCTACAGCAGTATAGCACCTCTGTTTCCCCATCCCACAACTTACATGGCCAGCCACAGAAAGCTCTGTCTCTCAAATCAATCTCATGTATATTGTTCATGTGCCAGCTTCTGGCATGTGCAATACACATCAGATTGATGTGAGAGATGGATTTGTCAGTGTCTGGACCGGTGGGTGGAATTCAGCCAAAGTTTGTCAGGAAGTGAATTCTTAAAAATTAATGCTGGCAACGTTATTGCTTTCATGTTTTTAATAAATATTTATACATGGTAATACATGGCTGCAATCTTTATATAGTAGGGGAAAGTCAGCCACACACCTTATTGATAGGGTTGGCTTACAATTAGCACTCTCCTGGCCCATTTTACAGATTGTTCAGAAGTGGACCAAAAGATATAGAGACTGGACCTATGCTTTACTGTGATTTCTGCATTTATAATTAAGGGCCTCCTGATTGCTGCATTTGTCATTTTAAGTTCATGATTGCTGCATTTGCCATTTGGGGCCTGATGGTTGCTAGATTTGTTTTTTGGGGGGCCTCATGATTAATGCATTTGTCATTTGAAGACTCGCGGTTGCTATATTTGAGGCCTCACGGTTTTTGAATTTGTCATTTAAGCTCTCATGATTACTGCATTTGTCCTTTGAGGCATATGATTGCCACACTTGTCATTTGGGGCCTCAAAATTGTTGAAATTCTAATTTGAGGCCTCATGATTGCTGCATTTATCAGACCTCATGGTAGCTGCATTTGTCATTTGAAGCCTCATGATTGTAGAATTTGTTATCTAAGGTCTCATGATTGCTGCGTTTGTTATTTTAAGCTTGAGGGCTGGTTTACACTGAATCAGTTGCTGTCCATTATAGCTGAACGAACAAAATGATGTACTGCCAAGGGAAGAAAATGAAAATGTGTAAGTTTCCCTATGGCTCAGTTCAAATCTATGCATTTAATAACAAGGTATTTCACAATATACTGCTGCAGAACAACTGATCAGTTAAAAAGCATCAGCTTTTCAGCATTCTGTATAAACCAGCCCTCACAGTTGTTGCATTTGTCATTTGAGGCCTCAGGATTGTTGAATTTTTCATTTGAGACCTCATTGTTGCCGCATTTGTCGTTTGGGGCCTCATGATTGCTGCATTTGGGGTCTCATGATTTTTGCATTTTTTATTTGGGGTCTCATGATTGCTGCATTTGTCACTTGGGGTCTCATAATTGCTGACCTTTTCATTTGAGGCCCCATGATTGCTGCTTTTGTCATTTGGCTTCTCATGGTTACTGCATTAGTTATTTGAGGCAACAAGATTGCTGAATTTGTCATATGGAAGCCTCACAACTGTTGCATTTTCCATTTGGAGCCTCATGATTGCTGCATTTGTCATATGAGGCGTCATGTTTGCTGCATTTAATGGGGGCCTCATGATTTTTGTTCAAAGTAACAAAATAAAAAGAGATTAACTGGAAGGCGGGTAACATTTGTTCAATGCACTTTTAGTATTGTAACAGATAATTGCTGGGGAAGTTTTTTATCATGTCATGTGCCAAAGTGGGCCACACCAGCTACCTATTGGTTTTACCCTTTTGGTCCCTAAAAAAAAATCTGAAGCTGAAGCCGCCACTGGCCTACTTAAAAAGCAGCTCTAAAAATGGGAACAGTCAGTTTGCATTATTAACACAAAAAATGCTGGCACCCTATTTACAATCATAAGCCCATTCCAATGGGGAGCCAATAGCTCAGAGCAGTGCAGTTAAACATGTCAAAACAAAATCGAGCTGCTATATACATTGATTTTTTTATTGTGTGATGCAATATGTTATATGTGCTGCTCTATTAAAAGGTCATTCATTTATAAATATATATAAATGAAGCAGCCTTTCACTAAGTTTATTTGTGGTTCTGAAAGATATTGTTACATTATTTTGTGCTTGGCAACATCCTTTTTATGCCCCATTGTGAGTAGGTAAGGCTGCAGTGTGCTCAGAGAGTGGCTAATGTATTAAAACACAGGCCTGTGCTCTTGCTTGTCTAGTTTCTGCATATCTTAGCAGTGAGGTATGCTGGCAGCTTTGAGAAATTTAACTCAAAAGGGCAGTCAGGTGTACACAGCGAATGCCAGTATTGATATGTATGATAAATCACTTTAACTGCAAACTTTTGCTGTTTGACTGGTAAGCACCTTTGGGTTGGCGTTAACAAGGAGCCCATCAGAATTCCTGCAGGACTAGGCGCTGAGAATTATTGACAAAAACATTGCATCTTTACCACTCAGAAAAGGGAAACAGAACAGAACTTAGATTATTTGTAGCTTAAACTTAAAAGGTTCATCAAAAACAATAGAAATAATGTATCTTGGTGTGAAACATCCCATTTTGTTATTAAAGGTTATTAAAACTGTAGTTATTTGATTAACACAGAAAAAGAGAATTTACACAGTGCGAAGGAATACTAAAGGAAAGGGCTTAAAGGGAACCTTAACTGGCGAGCAAAAAAAAATTCACTTACCTGGGGGCTTTCCCAAGCCTCCCGCAGCCGTCCGGTGCCCGCGTCGGTCCTTCGGTGCCCTCCGGTCTCCCTCCGCCGCTAAGTTTCGTTTTCGGACGACTGCCAGTCGTCCTCGGGCCTCTTCCGCACTCCTCGTCGTAAACTGCAGTAAAGCGCGTCCGCATGACGCCGAACGCGTCATGTGCATGACGCCAAACGCGTCATGCGGCGCGCTTTACTGCAGTTTACGACGAGGAATGCGGAAGTGGCCCGAGGACGACTGGCAGTCGTCCGAAAACGAAACTTAGCGGCGGAGGGAGACCGGAGGGCACCGAAGGACCGGCGCGGGCACCGGACGGCTGCGGGAGGCTTGGGAAAGCCCCCAGGTAAGTGAATTTTTTTTTGCTCGCCAGTTAAGGTTCCCTTTAAATAGGTTGTACATCTAGGACAAAGACATAGATAATAAACTATTCAGCTTTATGTAACAAAACAAATCGTTATGGTAAGGGTGAATGAATACATACACCAAGAAGCAGTATTGAGTAGCCTTTGGTTTTGGTAGCCAGAAGTACTCCCTTAGTATTAGGTAGACAGAGAGGCCCCCAGTATTAGTAGTCAGAGGTGTCCCTAGGATTAGTAGCCAAAGGGGTCCCTAGGATTAGTAGCCAAAGGGGTCCCTAGGATTAGTAGCCAAAGGGGTCCCTAGGATTAGTAGCAAAAGGGGTCCCTAGGATTAGTAGCCAAAGGGGTCCCTAGGATTAGTAGCCAAAGGTGTCCCTAGGATTAGTAGCCATAGGGGTCCCTAGGATTAGTAGCCAAATGGGTCCCTAGGATTAGTAGCTAAAGGGGTCCCTAGGATTAGTAGCCAAAGGGGTCCCTAGGATTAGTAGCTAAAGGGGTCCCTAGGATTAGTAGCCAAAGGGGTTCCTAGGATTAGTGGCCAAAGGGGTCCTTAGGATTAGTGGCCTCCAGTATTTAGTAGCCCCCAGTATTGATAGCCAAGGCTAGCCCCCAGTATAGGTAGCCTGAGTGCCCCCAATATAGTTAGTCCTCCAGAATAGGTAGATGTCTTTTGAGGGTGCCAAATTAGTGCCGCTATAGCCGTAATTCACATAATGGCCTATGGCGGCACATGGTGTGCCCAAATTTCCCTGTGCCCTTTTGTGCTGTCTCGTTCCATGAGGCCTGCAGTAGACTCCCATGTTGCTGGCCCCTGAGACCTGGCTTCCCCTTGGCTACAAGTCCCATAGCAGCTGCTAATGTTGCTATGATGAGCCCAACACCACTGGTGGATGACAAAACAGTCTTCCATTGGTTAGAGACATGTGTTCAAATCATTATATATAATTTCAAGAAAAAAGTCAGGGGCACTAAGCTCAGAGTGTCATGAATTGCCATAAGCCCTGGAGAAGGAGTGGTCTATGAACTTGCATAAATATTGGACAATACTGACAATCATTTGTTACTGAAATATACACAGTAGCAAATAAGAAATCCTCCTCGAGTACATAAAAAAAGTAGAAAATGTAGCCTAAATGCATATGAAAAATATATACAGTATGCTTGTTTTGAATCTGATGCCTGTAGCACAAGTCTCTCATAAATAAAAATGCTGGGGGTACATCACTCACTGTTTGCAAATAATGTAACAATATAAGATTAATGTTCCTTTATGTATCAATGCAAATAATTTGTATATATAAAGTCAGCGCAGGTCTATAGTAATACAGCTTTCATCATTTTTTGGTATACAGGATCTTCGAACAAAAGGGTAAAGAAGCAAGGCTTACCAGATTCCAACAACCCACATTATAAGGTTGTAAACGAGTTTGATAGGTGGTCCGCAGAACTTTCAAATGGTGTCGTTTCACCAGCGATGTTGCACACTACAGATTCCTCCGGAATATAGTAGATATCCTGAGACCGCAGAGACTCACCAAAGGGGAGTCCAGTAGGATAGTGACATGAAAGAGATATACGGCACATCTAAGTGTAAACCGTCTTTATTACATAACAAGTAAAACAATTAAAAACAAGGATAAAGGAAAACTCACATACGGGGCCCGTGCACTGGGAACCCCGAAAAAGTAGCGCGCATAAAATGGTCAATAGAAGACCTCAAATAAAATGGTGCCGCCTGTCGCCTTCCCTTCCCCTTTCCCATGTTAGATGTGCCGTATATCTCTTTCATGTCACTATCCTACTGGACTCCCCTTTGGTGAGTCTCTGCGGTCTCAGGATATCTACTATATTCCGGAGGAATCTGTAGTGTGCAACATCGCTGGTGAAACGACACCATTTGAAAGTTCTGCGGACCACCTATCAAACTCGTTTACAACCTTATAATGTGGGTTGTTGGAATCTGGTAAGCCTTGCTTCTTTACCCTTTTGTTCGAAGATCCTGTATACCAAAAAATGATGAAAGCTGTATTACTATAGACCTGCGCTGACTTTATATATTCATTGCTTGTGTGGACTTTTGGACATTGTCCTTCTCGGCTGCGGTCGCCTTCTGCCTTGGCGCTGACACTTGTTTTTTATTAATGCAAATAATTTGAGCATTTAAACAGGATTACATTCAGAGGAGCCAGAGAAATATAGGCGGAGAAGAAGGCATATTCGCAAAGCTTCGGTAAGGTTGCCATGTGCAGACAGCACACAGCAAGTTTATTGTTACTCACCCTGACAAGGTAGCACCCATTGCGCAATTAGCGCAACATGTGCTCGCTAGTGTTGCTAAGGTAAAAGGCATTACGCTTGCACAGCATGTGTTACTCTAACAATAGCCTGAAAGATCTTCCATACAAAATTCATACTTATAAAGGAGTTTACTATTTGTTTGCATCATATCATGCCATAAAAGTAGCTGGTGAACGATTAGTAAATACATAATGTGATTGCATGGTCACACGTATAAATAGGATGCATTGGATTTTTCTCTGCATCAGTCCAGGTTGACTTGAATTTCTGCTAATTGTAATTTTATTAAATAAGGCCATAACAACAAACAAATTTTTTAAAAAAAGAGTCGAAACTAAAAGTACTCCAATCACTCAATTTAACATTTACATTTTTTTTAATTGTTTAAAACTTTTAATTTAATTATTGGTTTCAAAACACTGCAATATAGATTCAGTAAGTCTTTTTTCAAGCGCTCTTTTTCATGGGCTGGCAAGGAATTTATAACCTCAAGATGACAATATATCTCCAGGCATTCCCAGCATTATGTATTTGTATAATCGCGTTTGATGTTTTCAGTAAAAATAGCAATGATGTAAGAAGTTCAGATCAAACAAAATAATTATAATTAAAAACCCCTATTGTTTCAACATCAAAATAAACCTCTTGTAACCCACAGTTATGTCAATATACAGCTTCATATGTTGTTCTATTGCACCATCTAGTGGCAATACAAGCAGTTGCAGCAGAAAACATGGACCTATTGTAATTTAAAACAATCATGTCACATGCACTAAAGAATAAGGCACAATTGAAAGCCAATAATGCCACTGTAAAGAAAAGACTTTTCCCACAGTGTCGACGAAGACACTAAATGCATGGAGTTTTTTTTTCCTGTATGTGTGTGGGTTTACTTGGTGCACTGTGCTTATCTCCCACATTCTAAAAATACTCATACATTAATTAGTTTCAGCTACAACTGGCCTTAGAGTATGGCAAGGACTATGACCATGGTAGAAGCCAGATTGTGAGCTTCTCTAAGAGACAATTATTGACAATTAATAAGGCTATGTACTCTGTAAAACACTGAAGAAGGTGTCAGTGCTATATAAATGCATAACCACGCTAAAATATGTAGCAACGCCTTACTAACTACAGGTGTAAAACACCAATCCCTGCTAAAAGTGTTCCCAGTATGCTAAAGCTTTCGAGCTTGCATGGAAGCATATGGAATTGTTTCTTAGTGTCATCTCTGCAGCCACACCAGCCAAACATCTGATCAGTAGTAGTGGAAGATGAAAAGACACTGGCGGGTAGGTTTGGTTAAACCAATATAATCATGTAATTTTGGGATAGTACTTTACCTGTGTGGGTTCTCCTATGTGCCTTCAGATGAGAACTCTTTGTGTAGACTTTGTTACAGCCTTCAAAGTCACACCTGTGTATTCTCCTTCTTCTAGAGTCTGGAGATTCTGACCTGCGCTGCCGCCTTGTGCTTTCAATACTGAATGGTGAAACTGAGCTGAAACACAATAAAAACACGTAACTGGTTTAATGAGCAAAATGCATAACAGGCTAAAAGTTCTGTCAGCCCTGCTTATATCCTGTCTACAATGGGATATTCTATGTAACTGTAGAAAAAGAAAAATCATCCCGGGCACCTTCCGTCCAGTGTAATTTATTGTTGCAGAAAGTGACAGACATCCATCCGGATAGTGGATACCACAAACAATGACTACCTCATCCTGGTGATGTTCAAAGGTGATGGTCCGGTGGAGGTGGAGGAGCCAGGGCACAAGGTGGGACAAGCGACGGCCGTTTCGCGTCTATACAGACGCTTGGTCACGCTGCGTACCACTTTACTGGGCACACCGTTAGCTTCCGGTATATCACGGGGATACTCTTCCGGAATCTACGTGTGCCGTGTGTGATTGGAGGAAGAGGATGGAGGAGGCCAGGGGGCGTATGCGTACTTGGCAAAAACTGCTAATCCCAGAATGCTCAGCGCGCAGTCCCTCCCGAAGGGGCTGGATGCGCGGCAAGGCTACGCCCATCGGGTTAAAGCTTATGGACACGTACAGCTGCGTGTAACAAACACGCCCACCGCGTCCATGCCTCAGCCTCGGCGTACATGGTGGCCATGGTAACACTACCACAGCCAACAGGCCTAACTGGCATATAGGGGAGGCGTGAGTTAACGTCTCCCCATACTTGTTAATGGCTAGCAGAGACACCGGGGGGGCAACATTACAGCCCACCCATGAGTCGCCAATAGCGCAGTACCTCCTGCCTCCCATCACCCTCCTAGGTGATATTGTGTCAATGTGACATAAAACCTAACAAGAAGGGAAGTCTCACATGCAGCAGAACAGTCTACCCAAAAATTGGTACATACCTACAACTCTAGGAGAACAATTAATACTAGGGAGACGCACCAGTCCTATTCTTAGGGCATTACAGAAGTGAGGAGGGACAGGCACATGGACATTGTCAAAAATGATAACTGGCAATATCAGAAACTATGGGCAATCACATTTGGAACATCATCAGCAACAAATTAACACCATACAAAACACCCCCCTCCCCAAAGGGCCACAGCTATAAATAACATATATAGGGACAGAGGACAGTTTATCGTCTCCATTATTGGACTCAACGGACTCAAGGGTCCAACATACAAGCCAGTTCGATTTTATCATTCAGGCCTGCTGGGCCCAATGCATCAGTCCGTAATATAATACGCGTTTCTCTTCTGAGGAGTAATTTATCCCTGTCCCCTCCCCTTGTAGGGATTTCCACCTTCTCCAATACCGCAAAGGTTAAACCCTGACTGGACTTTCCATGTTTGTCCCGCATGTGTGTTACCAATCTTGTACTGCTCTTCCCTGCCTTGATTGTACTTATATGTTCTCCTATCCTGACATTCACAGGCCTTGTGGTCTGTCCTACATAAAAAATTTTTGCAGGGACAGAACAGCACATACACTGCATAAGAGGTTTGGCAGGTAAAAAAACCTTTGATTTTAAAATCTATGCCCCCCACCTGAATGTGTTTTGACATAATCATTTTGGGGCAAAACTTACAATGTCCACACTTGAAGTTTCCTACAGGAGCATGTCTATCCAACCATGACTGTGATCTAGGTGTTATAAATTCACTCCTGGTAAGCATATTAGCCAGGGTGGGTGCTCTTCTGAAAACAACTCTCGGGGGTCCTTCCAGTTTCTGGGACAATTCTGGGTCACCTTGGATAATATCCCAATGCTTAAAAATACTCTCTCGAATCTTAGAAGCCATGGGGGTGTAGTCAAAGGTAAAAACCAGTTTTCCCCTCCCATCTTGTTCCCTTTTGTTCTTATTCTTCCCCCTCAGAAGTGATGTCCTATCTTGTTCCTGAGCTCTGCATCTAGCTTTAATCAACATCTGCATGTCATATCCTCTTTTTTGGAATCTATTTGTCAAATCCCTGGCCTGATCATCAAAGGTCCGCTGCGAGCAATTGTTCCTCCTAAGGCGTAGGTATTGGCCATAAGGAATTGCTTCCACCACATGCTTAGGGTGGAAGCTTCCAGCATGGAGGACCGAATTGGTCGCAGTCGGTTTTCGGTATCCCTCACTGATCAATTCATCATTCACCACTTTGAGTCTGAGATCCAGAAAGACCACCTCATCACCAACCATTTCTGAAGTAAATTGCATATTAATGTTATTACAGTTTAGATAGTTCACAAAATCCAAGAACTGGGCGTCTGAACCGGACCACACCACCAGGACGTCGTCCACGTACCTGGACCATTGCCTGATGTGCACCCGGAACGGATTAGTATCCGAGTGTACGGTAGACTCCTCCCACGCCCCTAGGAACAGGTTGGCAAAGGAGCATGCCACCGGGGTCCCCATCGCCGTCCCCCCGAGGCCGTTAGGCAGTTGAATGATACACAGACATACCGCCTGCTTCCTTGTGATCCGACCCCCCGGTACCAGTCTGGGTTACAAACTCTCCTGCGCAGGGGGGCCGAGAGGGGTTTCCTCCCCAAGAGATTGGCGGAGGACCTCCTCCCGGCCTTTCCCAGGAAACCTGTGTGGTACCATATTCCAAAACTGCACAAATCTATGGACGCCCCACCGGGACGTCCCATAGTCTCTGGCTGTGGGTCTCTAACCGAGAGACTGTCCAGGTACCTGGACCATCTCCTACGCCCCCTGTTGAAGGGTGTGCCCTCTTATTTGAGGGACACACTAGAGGTTTTGCAGATGGTGGAGCGTGCCACTTGGGTCCCAGGTGACAGGCTGGCCACTATTGATGTGGTCAGCCTGTATAGCAGGATTCCCCAAGACCTAGGAGTCCAGGCCGTCAAACGTTATTTACAACGTACAGGGAAAGAAGACGATTATATTGAGTATATATGTCAGTGCTTACAATTTGTGCTGGCACATAACGCCTTCATGTTTGACGGTCGGTGGTACCAACAGGTCGCGGGGACGGCGATGGGGACCCCGGTGGCATGCTCCTTTGCCAACCTGTTCCTAGGGGCGTGGAAGGAGTCTACCGTACACTCGGATACTAATCCGTTCCGGGTGCACATCAGGCAATGGTCCAGGTACGTGGACGACGTCCTGGTGGTGTGGTCCGGTTCAGACGCCCAGTTCTTGGATTTTGTGAACTATCTAAACTGTAATAACATTAATATGCAATTTACTTCAGAAATGGTTGGTGATGAGGTGGTCTTTCTGGATCTCAGACTCAAAGTGGTGAATGATGAATTGATCAGTGAGGGATACCGAAAACCGACTGCGACCAATTCGGTCCTCCATGCTGGAAGCTTCCACCCTAAGCATGTGGTGGAAGCAATTCCTTATGGCCAATACCTACGCCTTAGGAGGAACAATTGCTCGCAGCGGACCTTTGATGATCAGGCCAGGGATTTGACAAATAGATTCCAAAAAAGAGGATATGACATGCAGATGTTGATTAAAGCTAGATGCAGAGCTCAGGAACAAGATAGGACATCACTTCTGAGGGGGAAGAATAAGAACAAAAGGGAACAAGATGGGAGGGGAAAACTGGTTTTTACCTTTGACTACACCCCCATGGCTTCTAAGATTCGAGAGAGTATTTTTAAGCATTGGGATATTATCCAAGGTGACCCAGAATTGTCCCAGAAACTGGAAGGACCCCCGAGAGTTGTTTTCAGAAGAGCACCCACCCTGGCTAATATGCTTACCAGGAGTGAATTTATAACACCTAGATCACAGTCATGGTTGGATAGACATGCTCCTGTATGAAACTTCAAGTGTGGACATTGTAAGTTTTGCCCCAAAATGATTATGTCAAAACACATTCAGGTGGGGGGCATAGATTTTAAAATCAAAGGTTTTTTTACCTGCCAAACCTCTTATGCAGTGTATGTGCTGTTCTGTCCCTGCAAAAATTTTTATGTAGGACAGACCACAAGGCCTGTGAAGGTCAGGATAGGAGAACATATAAGTACAATCAAGGCAGGGAAGAGCAGTACAAGATTGGTAACACACATGCGGGACAAACATGGAAAGTCCAGTCAGGGTTTAACCTTTGCGGTATTGGAGAAGGTGGAAATCCCTACAAGGGGAGGGGACAGGGATAAATTACTCCTCAGAAGAGAAACGCGTATTATATTACGGACTGATGCATTGGGCCCAGCAGGCCTGAATGATAAAATCGAACTGGCTTGTATGTTGGACCCTTGAGTCCGTTGAGTCCAATAATGGAGACGATAAACTGTCCTCTGTCCCTATATATGTTATTTATAGCTGTGGCCCTTTGGGGAGGGGGGTGTTTTGTATGGTGTTAATTTGTTGCTGATGATGTTCCAAATGTGATTGCCCATAGTTTCTGATATTGCCAGTTATCATTTTTGACAATGTCCATGTGCCTGTCCCTCCTCACTTCTGTAATGCCCTAAGAATAGGACTGGTGCGTCTCCCTAGTATTAATTGTTCTCCTAGAGTTGTAGGTATGTACCAATTTTTGGGTAGACTGTTCTGCTGCATGTGAGACTTCCCTTCTTGTTAGGTTTTATGTCACATTGACACAATATCACCTAGGAGGGTGATGGGAGGCAGGAGGTACTGCGCTATTGGCGACTCATGGGTGGGCTGTAATGTTGCCCCCCCGGTGTCTCTGCTAGCCATTAACAGGTATGGGGAGACGTTAACTCACGCCTCCCCTATATGCCAGTTAGGCCTGTTGGCTGTGGTAGTGTTACCATGGCCACCATGTACGCCGAGGCTGAGGCATGGACGCGGTGGGCGTGTTTGTTACACGCAGCTGTACGTGTCCATAAGCTTTAACCCGATGGGCGTAGCCTTGCCGCGCATCCAGCCCCTTCGGGAGGGACTGCGCGCTGAGCATTCTGGGATTAGCAGTTTTTGCCAAGTACGCATACGCCCCCTGGCCTCCTCCATCCTCTTCCTCCAATCACACACGGCACACGTAGATTCCGGAAGAGGCGGGGCTTATCCCCGTGATATACCGGAAGCTAACGGTGTGCCCAGTAAAGTGGTACGCAGCGTGACCAAGCGTCTGTATAGACGCGAAACGGCCGTCGCTTGTCCCACCTTGTGCCCTGGCTCCTCCACCTCCACCGGACCATCACCTTTGAACATCACCAGGATGAGGTAGTCATTGTTTGTGGTATCCACTATCCGGATGGATGTCTGTCACTTTCTGCAACAATAAATTACACTGGACGGAAGGTGCCCGGGATGATTTTTCTTTTTCTACAGTTACATAACGTATTGGCGCTTTCTTCTCGACAAACACCGCAGAGCACACGTCCCAGCAATCGACAGAGGTACCACTGATGGTATGGTGAGATTCTAATGCTTTTTGTTCACTCACATAACTAATGCTCATGGTATAGGGAGTGCCACTCCGGGGTCCCCCTTTTTGCTCTCTTTACACGTACAATGGGATATTCACATTTTTCTTTAGCCACCCTGTGCTGTTAATTGTACTTTATGAAGCTGAACTATGTAAAGAACGAGTATTGGTGTTGGAATTCGGCATATTGCATCCGGAACACACAAATACTCCCAAGCACTGCACTTTAGCACCATTTCAGTACCGAACAAGAAGACAGGGTTCGCTTGCACTCCATGTGACTCCTCCTCCCATCTTCTTATTTGGTACTGAGATGGTGCAGAAGCATGGTGTTTGGGTGTTCTGAATTTGATATGCTGAATTTGAAAGCTAACACTATAGTGAATATATACAGAATTCAACTTCTCAACCAGTGGCAATACACACACATAAATAATTAATATTTAGACAAGCAACAAATAGAGCTATAGACTTAAAGCAACCTTCAAAAAGTTATGAGAGAATTCATTGTATGGTTAGTACTAATGGTAAATAGAACATTAGTATAGAACTGATTCTCTTATTTTTATTTTCAGTTTATGATCTGAATTTTTAAGACACGCGGGCTGGAAACATGAAGTTAACACTCACGTCCTCTGGTCTTCTTGCAATAGAGCTTTTGATCCCACTGGGCTTCTCTGTCTGCCACGCCGGTCATGCTCTACAAACAGGAAGTAGAGTGAGCAGCCCTGCTGTTAGAGAAGTCCAGCAAAGGGTGGAGCTCAATTGCAAGAAGACCAGTGGATGTAAGTGTTATATGTGTGTTCCCAGCCCCCTGCACCAAAGGTCTTATCTGCAATAGGGGTGAGCATAGGAGGGGGGGGGGGGAGATCTGGGGCAGTGAATTTTTGAGCAACGAGCAATCGTTTGTGCAATCATGCAACGTGGGCACAGGTGAGCGCTCATGTGAACATTGTTTGGTGTCGCGCAGCAATAAGTGACTGTTGTTACGGCCGTTAATGTTGTTACAGTCATGGCAGATAAGATCTTTAAGATCCTTGATGACTCAGATTATTTTACTTCCAGTTCATTCCCTTTGTGTGCCGTCGCATGTACCCGCCAGCAGGAAGATGGATTGTGGAATGCTCATCAAGAGGGCGACGACGCTGGATCCATCTCCCTCTGCCGGGTGGTGAGTACTTAGGTTAAAGGATACCACAACTGAAAAAAATGATTGCTGCAGTGTGTGTGGGGTTAAAAGTACATACCATCCGCTTCTCCTGTCCCTCATGCCGGGACCAGCGACTTGCTTGAACCCCCACCCGGATATATTGCGCCCTGTGTGTGCAGTATGTCCTCCCCTCTTCACTTTTGGCCGCCACATAGCGAGTGGCTCAGAATCACGCTGATCCTTCTGTCTACTCTGGGCTGCGTGTGCGCTCCACTACACCAAGCATCACATGCTAATCACACGCAGCCCAGAGGAGACAGAGGGATCAGCGTGCTTCTGAGCCGCTCGCTATGCGCCGGCCAGAAGTGAAGAGGGGAGGACATACTGCGCACACAGGGCGCAGTATGTCCGGGTGGGGGGGGGTCAAGCAAGTTGCTGGTCCCGGCATTAATATTACACTAACGGCGGCAGACGGAGGGGGCAGGAGGAGCGGATGGTATGTACTTTTAACCCCTCACACACTGCAGCAATCATTTTTCCAGTTGTGGTATCCTTTAAGGGGGTATCTGGCTACTTACACTGGGGGGACATCTGGCCATCAATGCTGGGAGGGCTATACATCTGGCTACCTATACTGAGGATGTAACAGGGGGGAGGGGGTGCTGCATGTGGCTAGCAAAGTTTTAATGACAAAATAAATCTCACATCTTTCATAAAGGATTCTCTCTCCCTTCAGACATTACTGTGTAGAGGCGGAAGTGCTGCAAGCCTTAGAGATGTTGGGAGGGCACAATGTTTACACCCTCACCCTGGAGACGATTTATTCGAGAAACTGCCCTGACAACTGGTCACTATTTATCTTACAGTATTTTTACTACAAAGCAGTAAATAAAGAAGGTTTTCAAAGTATGAATTTAGCCAGAAAAAATAAAGAATATGTTTCTGATTAAATGTATTATTTTTTACAGATATAATTAAGGCTAAATATAATAACAGTGAAAACCCCACCATCCATTCCCCATAAACATGTCTTACTGTACAGAAAGTTTAGATAAACTAATAAAGTCATTGTTTTAATTACAACTGTGCAACACAAAAAAATCTAGACATAAGCTAAGAAAACAGAAGTAAAAATTTAGCAACCTATCATATTTCTGTCAAATGAATCAAGGATTCTGAATGATTGCCAGGGGCAATTGCTCCACCGCTGCACCAATCTATATAGCTAAAATACAGTTGCAATTATGCAAAGTGCGGACACACTAAGGCCAGTTGACATAAACTGCACAGTTAGCAAGTAGCAACTGCTCAGTCAACAGCTGATCTGCCAGGAATCCTATATACTAACCAAAAGACTCTGGGTGGCAGCTTAGTTTTGGAGGCGGCACACATGTGTGCTCAGACTTCGGGCGAGATGGGAGGGGGCCCTGCGGCGGTTGTAGTGTGCAATACTTTTGAGAATCGAGGGTTTCCTGGTTCTAAATATAGCTCACTGTATTTTTATGGAAGCACGTCGTACATAAAACACTGGCACATTAACATCATATAAAGTTATAAATGTACTCTAATGCTAGGTACACACGAAACAGATTTATCTGCCAGATCGAATTTTTCCAACATGTCCGATCTGAATTTCGATCGATTTTCCAATTGATTTCCATAAAAGTGAACGGAAATCAATCGGAAAATCGATCAACATTCAGATCGGACATATTGAAAAAAAATCGATCTGGCAGGTAAATCTGCCAGAAAATTGTATCGTGTGTACCTAGCATTATAGTAGACTGCTATGTGCAATGTAGTATTATCCATAACAGTCTTTGAAAATGTTTGTTTAATTAATCTTATCTGAAAAATATGGAATTTGAGGCACTGTATTGCGTTGCCGCTGCATGAGTTCGGCTACTAGTAAAAATATTAATAATTTACTTTACCAATATTTTACTATGCACTTTCCCGGCACTCATTTTCACTTGAATTAGAACTGCATTGGGCACCCAACTCGCCGCCAGGGTGCTCGATTTCTGATGCTTTGTGCAAGCATCTATCAGATGCCTGCCGAACCCCGCACACAAATCATCTGCTTCAGAAATGTGATTGGTAGCTATTAGTCACTGCATTTTGCATGACCTTGTCCAGATGCCTTGGCCATTTTTCATTTCAGAATGATATGGTGACTACTTCTGCCTTATTACTTTATGGTAAGCTATACAGTATCACTACACAGCTCTACAAAGTACATACAGTATACTCAGCCAAGTGCCTTTCTCTGAAAATCATATACTAGATAAGCAAACTGTATAACTGTACTTAAATGGCACTGCTTGTCACCACACAGAAGAGTCCCCAGGCCACATAAGATAAAGATGTTGACTTTTCAAAGTCGTAATTGTGAAAATGATATAATTTGCACTCTAAATAGTCATAATTACTAGATTAAATGTCACAATTATGAGAAAAAATCATAACATTGACTTTTAAATGACGTGATTGGTAAAATAAGGTCATAATGTTGACATTTTGAAGTTATAATTAAAAGATTTAAGTTTTGTGCGCATGAGTATCTATAAAGAAAAGTTGATCCCTGTGATCTATTATTCAAGAAAATGCTCACAGTATACACTGGTACTGCTGATGACAGGCTAATGTAAGTCAATAGCATGAGAACAACTATACTGGCTCTCCTGGAGTTATTTAAAATGTTCACAGTACAGAAATGTGTACATGACTGCAACAGAACAAATAATAAGGCCCTATTCGCGGTGTTACCCTTGTTATCCTGGCCCTGGCAAGAGTTATAAACTGTTACTACTTTAGCAGATGGTGTTTAATAAATCCAGGCCAGGTTTACAGAATCCGCTACTGTATGCTCTGCTATGATCTCCAGCTCAAGAGAAGCTTGGTAAATCAGGGCCATTGTGTACCAGATGTGTGAACAGTTCAAAGTAGTAGGAGATAACAACAAGGTACATTTCATGGATTATGCACAGCTTTTCACAGTCATTGCTTCTGAGTGGTGTCACCCTAATGTTAGGTCTACATCTTCAAGTCCCTCTGCTTTCACAACAAAGCTCTGTATAGCCTTGCAGAATCCGAACAGAAACAGACATCAAACAGCCAAATACAGCTCTCTCCATTTTTATTACCAAGGCTAATTTTCCAAAAGCATTTACGGGCTTCAGGATCCTAGACATCAGGGGAATAAAGGCTGACATTTTCCTACATTAGAGAAGTGGCTTTTTATCAACAATGGGAGAGCCTATTTCAGGCAATCATTACTTATCTCACGCCATGTTTACATATAGAGACGTGGACACATTTATTGGTACCCTTCCTGAGAGAGTGCTTTAGGTCTTCTGAAAGGAGGTTAAATGGAAAATACTTGACTTATGTATACCGGCATGCCATCAATATTTCATACAATAAAAGCAAAGCAAGTGAACCTGATGTAGTAACACCAAATGCTAGAATTAAGAGTTGGTGTTTGTTGAAAACAAGGAGGTAATGCTGTTGTATTTATTCTTATAATGCATATTTTTGGTGGCCTATTCATAAGGTGGTGTGCTTGTATTTTGATTACTGATCTTCATGGGGTTAACTCCCCATTTGCACAGCACCAGGTTAAATGTTGCAGGTAAACATTTGACAAGGTGGGCAAAACCATTTATTTATAGTATTCTTGATTGTTCAAGGCATGCAATTTTTTCCTCACACTATATAATCAAGAAAAAAGTGCCAGGCAAGTATCACAGTGTCTAGCCATATGAGAAATATACGTCTTTACCATTATAACTGAGGGCAGGTGTGTGCTAAATTTTCCACCTGCACTGGCCACGTAATAATGCGTATTGCAAAACTGAGACTGGTGTTTATTATTAATTTTTAATATATATATATATGTGTGTGTGTGTGTGTGTGTATGTCAGTCTGCAACCTTGTTAAATAACTCTAATTATCAGTTATATAAACTGTCAGCTTCAAAGAGGCCAAGAGAATTTTTTACACTTTATAATCTAGTGAGTTAAATTTTAACTGTGAAGGATGGACAGCAGCCATGTTAGTGTGATGTAAAATCTAGTTCATTAAGCTCTCAACAATAAGAAATGATTACCTTTTGAGCTTTTTTTGGGCTCTTATTATCAGGCTTATTTGCACAGTCAGATAAAAGTGTTTTCCCCCACTTAGCTTTCAAGAGAGCCCAGGCTGCATTCCACTGCATTTGTACCACCTTATTTGCATATTTAAAGCAATGATCTAATAACCCATGCATAGAAAAGAAAACAGTCAATCACTAAGTAGATTTGATACTATATGTACCTATGTTTATCTTTGTCACATGTCAGTTCAAATACACTTTAAAGAAAACATGAGGCTAAAAGTATAATTGCATTTTTACTTACCTGGGATTTCGTCCAGCCCCTGGAAGTCCATCTCCCTTGCCACAGTTCCACAGTCACCAAATTTTCAGTGGTCCCCTCTGTAGCGGCTGGTGAAGAAGGCTCCCGGCCACTGGAGTGTGACTGCGAGTGGCCCCGGTCGGGTCAGTGGCTGATATGCAAGAGGCCACAGAAGACTTGGTGACTGCAGAACTGCGGCGAGGGACACAGAAACTTCCAGAGCTGAAAGAAGCCTCTGGTAAAAATGAAATTATACTTTTAGCCTCACATATCCTTTAAATTGAATGGTCCTTTAAATAAAATTGCTAAACTGAAGAAAAACTAAAGAGAAGTAAAAGATATATAAATATCTACAGATTTTTTTTGTGTATACCAGCAAAGGGATATTGGACTCCTGCCTCTGTAGGTGTTAATTATAAATTCTAACCATACAATCTAAAAATAATTCAGTATAAAGCGTGATTCATTTGTCTCTGATACTGTGCTGTTCTCCTGATTAATAATCAGCATTTATCATCTAGCCAGATTATTGAATTACAGAGCATTTTAATGTGATTAGAAGTGGCAACTTGTGCTAAATCCCATCTGAACTGGGTTACCATCAATGTGAGGCAATGAAAAAATACAAGAACGCAAATAATCGACTGAATGGCAGCTTAAAGAAAAGAAACCAATAACATGATGATTTAAAATGACCTCCACAAAGTCTTTCAGCATTATTTAAAAAAACTAGATGGCTGACAATGATCAGGATTTCTGTGCAAAAGGTGATCCAATTAATTGTCATAACCTTTTTTTTTCCTGTAACTTGCCAAAATGTGTCATGCACCTTAATGGGGAGGGTGCAGCTGCATTGGGGGAGAAGATGGCTAAACGGTTGGAGGAGATTTTAAACTAGGATCTGGGGGGAGGCGGGTAAAGTCTCAATATGTAGACAAGATAAGGTAAAAAGACAGTGGGAGCCTAACATTATGGGGGGTGGAGAGGGGGGTGGGGACAGTGTACAGAGTAAGGAGGTTGGTAAAACTTGAAGTAGCCCATTTCATGTAACCAAAATTGGAAAATTTGGTGGTAAAAATATAAAATGGAAGGTAACCAATGCTCGGAGCCTTACAAATAAAATGGACGAACTAGAGTTCATTCTGATTGACAAAGGCTATGACGTGGGAATAACCGAGACAAGGATGGATGAAAGCCATGACTGGATAGCAAATTTAGAGGGATACAATGTGTTTAGGAAGGCTAGAACAGGAAAAAAAGGTGGAGGGTTTTGTCTCTTTGTTAAATTATTTTACAGCTGTCCTGAACAATGAGATGGAGGACAATTGTGAAGAGGTGGAGTCCGTTTGGGTAAATATTCATGGTGGAAATAAAGGTTGCCAATTGCTTATTGGGGTATGCTACAGACCACCTCATATTAATGAAGCTGCAGAACTGCGATTACTACAGCAGATTGAAAAAGCTGCAAGTAAAAATGAGATCATAGTTATGGGTGACTTCAACTTCCCAGACATTGGCCTCTATTCACTAAGCTTATCTCCTGTCTTTAATAACTCTTCTAGAGTTGTTACCATGGTGATAAGGCATGTAGTATTCAGGAAACATTTTACCTCAGGCAAACCTAAAGTTAACTCTTCTGTCTTTAAGTTAACTGTTTAATCCTTAAAGAGAACCCGAGGTGGCATTTCATTACGTTAGTGGGGCACAAAGGCTGGTTGTGCACACTAACACCAGCCTCTGTTGCCCAGTCGTGTGCCTCAAAGACCCCCCTGCTCGCCGCTATACCCCCGCAGTGCTGGCGACACGCAGCGTGTCACCAGCACAATGTTTACCTTAGCGCTGTCTGTCAGTGCCGCTCCCCCGACTCCTCCGTATCGCCGCTACCCGCCCGCGTCCCTTCCCTCCCACTGATTGGAGGGTGTCCCACTAACGTAATGAAAGGAGGAGAGGAGGTAAATTAACTACAGAAGAGGTAAATTAACTACAGAAGAGGTAACGTAAGGAATGAAGAGATAAGATAACTCTCTTACTGTGTGGAGGTAAGTTTTCTCTTGCCTTATTATCTCCAGCATGATCTTAGTGAATTGAGGCCATTGGCCTCAATTCACTAAGCTTATCTCCTGTCTTTAATAACGTTTCTAGAGTTGTTACCATGGTAATAAGGCATGTAGTATTCAGGAAACATTTTACCTCAGGCAAACCTAAAGTTAACTCTTCTGTCTTTAAGTTAACTCTCCAATCCTTAAAATAACTCCAGAGTTAAATACAGGCTGTTAATTAACTGCATGTGAAATTAACTACAGAGGAGGTAACTTAAGGAATGAAGAGATAAGATAACTCTCTCACTGTGTGGAGGTAAGTTTTCTCTTGCCTTATTATCTCCAGCATGATCTTAGTGAATTGAGGCCAGTGACTGGAGTATTGATGCTACCCATTCTGGTAAAAGCAGCAGATTTCTGGCATCACTACAGGACAGTTACTTGACTCAAATGGTAACGGAACGAACTAGGGAAAATGCATTACTGGATTTGATCATTTCTAATAGACCAGACAACGTATCAAATGTGCAGGTTCAAGAACATTTGGGAAATAGTGATCACGACATGATAACGTTTGATCTGGTGACTGATAGGCCGCGGGGCAGCGGGACCACTCAAACTATGAATTTTAGAAAAGCAAAGTTCAATCAACTCAGGCAGGCACTAAGTTTGGTGAACTGGGATAATGTACTACAAGGGGAGGACACTGAAGGGAAATGGCAAGCTTTTAAACTTATTCTCAATCAATATTGTAGTATGTATATTCCATATGGAAACAAAATGTCTAGGAATAAAAAAAGCCTCTATGGATGAATAGAAAGGTTAGAGATAAAATGAAGGGGAAAAAATGCCTATAAAGTCCTAAAACAGAAGAGGACTGAGGCTGCATTAACCTCCTGAGCGGTATGGACGAGCTCAGCTCGTCCATCACCGCCGGAGGTCGCCGCTCAGGCCCTGCTGGGCCGATTTTCTTCAAATAAAAAGCAGCACACGCAGCCGGCACTTTGCCAGCCGCATGTGCTGCCTGATCGCTGCCGCTCTGCGGCGATTCGCCGCGAGCAGCGGCGAAAGAGGGTCCCCCCAGCCGCCTGAGCCCAGCGTAGCCGGAACAAAAAGTTCCGGCCAGCGCTAAGGGCTGGATCGGAGGCGGCTGACGTCAGGACGTCGGCTGACGTCCATGACGTCACTCCGCTCGTCGCTATGGCGACGATCTAAGCAAAACAAGGAAGGCCGCTCATTGCGGCCTTCCTTGTTTATTCTGGGCGCCGGAGGCGATCGGAAGAACGCCTCCGGAGCACCCTCTAGTGGGCTTTCATGCAGCCAACTTTCAGTTGGCTGCATGAAATAGTTTTTTTTTAATTAAAAAAAAACCCTCCCGCAGCCTCCCTGGCGATCTCAATAGAACGCCGGGGAGGTTAAGCAGTTATAAGGAGTGCAATAAAAGTTGTAAAAAAGAAATTAGGCTGGCAAAGATTGAAGCTGAAAACCTTTCAACTGGCAGAGTCCCAGTGGATTGGCGTATAGCCCACATTTTCCCATTATTTAAAGGGAACCTGAAGCCAGTAAAATTATTTAAAATAAACGCATGACGTAGCTGCAAATGAATATTACATACTAACCTTACCGTGAGCTCCTCTCAGAAGCTTACCGTTTTCTTCTTACAGTGATCCCTTTCAGTTCTGACAATATTTTGTCAGAACTGAAATATACCAGTTGCTGTCAGTTATATATCAGCAGCTGTCAGTTACAACTGAAGGTGCAAGGTAATGTCCATGTTTCCCTATGGCTCAAGTGGGTGATATTACAGTTTAACAGTGTGCTGACCAGGAAGCTGTTATGGGGTAATGGCCATTTTCAAAATGGAGGACGGAGAATTCCATTGATCACAGTGGACAAATGGGAAGCAGGAGAGGAGAAAGAGATTGAGCAGTAGACTGTACGGGAGGTAAGTATGACCTGTGTGTGGTTATTTTGACTTTTTATTTTCAGTTCAGGTTCTCTTTAAGAAGGGCAAAAAATCAGATCCATGAAATTATAGTAGGGATGATCGGAACCAGCAAATTCCGTTCCGCCGGAATTCACGGATTCCGTCAATGATAAATTCCGTCGCTATGAAAATTCCGCCAGATTTATATTAAGTTCTGCGGAATTCCAGATTCCGTCGGAAATTTTTTAAAAATTCATTTTCTTTCTCTCTCTCTCATCATCCTCTTGTATCATCCTGTAGGGAATTGCAGTTTTTCAAAACAGCTTACATACCATGGCTGGGATTTGAACCCAGGTCTAAGTGTGTAGTAGGTATTTGTCTTACCCCCTAGACCACCAACCACACTACATGCTAAAGCTGGCCTAGCATGTACCATTATGATCAATTCAATAGAAAAAGTAGCATGATTAAGGATTTGTACTTTTTTAAAAGCTAGCTTACATACCTTGGCCGGGATTTGAACCCAGGTCTCAGTGTGTAGTAGGTATCTGTCTTACCCCCTAGACCACCAACCACACTACATGCTAAAGCTGGCCTAGCATGTACCATTATGATCAATCCAATAGAAAAAGTAGCAAATCCCAGCCAAGGTATGTAAGCTTGCTTTTGAAAAAGTACAAATCCTTAATTATAGTAGGTAGTAGCAGTGTTATCGAGTCTTGGCCAAGGTCTCTGCACTGAATAGGGGCAGGCTTAGGCAGGGCCGTTTTCCCCATGTCTGTTTGGATTTTGCGTTTGCGTTAAATGTGTAACGACCTAATTCCGGCCGGAATCACGGAACTAACAATTCCACGGAATCCAGCGAGCATCCCTAAATTATAGACCTGTAAGCTTAACAACAGTTGTATGCAAACTATTTGAGGGGTTGCTAAGAGATACTATACATGACTTCATAGTAGAAAATAATCTTATTTCTCAGCATGAACATGGGTTTACTAAAGACTTTGCAAAGGCCTTCGACACTGTTCCACACAAAAGTCTGGTGAAAAAGTTGAGGATGCAAGGACTGGGGAAGAGTCTGTGTGCATGGATAGGGAACTGGCTAATGGACAGAAAACAAAGCGTTGTGATCATACTCAAAATGGGTGATTGTTAGCAGTGGGGTCCCACAGGGGTCTGTACTGGGTCCAGTGCTCTTCAATTTATTTATTAACTCTTTCCACTCGTATGTCCCGCATAGCGGGACACCGCGAATTCCGCGTTGCACTCGTATGTCCCGCTACGCGGGACATTCCTGCAGCGGCGGTTTGCAGCGCATCGTGATCGCCGCAAACCGCCGATCACCATGCGACCGTTTGTGGGCATGTATTACTACATGCCCACACTGTCTGTGCCCCCCAGCCCCATACCTGGCATCCCCCATCATCGCTAGAAGGAAGTGACATTTAGATTTAAATGTCACTTCCGTTTCTTTCCTGTGGTTTTTTGTTTTTGTTTTTTAAATAAAAAATAGCTGTGGATTCATTTTTGCAGATTCCATTCTGCCAAAAAAAAAAAAAAAATAATAATAATTGCAGATTAAATTTTATTTTTTATGCAGATTGCCTGCAAAGTTATACAAATAATCAATGGCATCCTATGGAATTTACTGGGGGAGGGTGTAAATAGTAGCCAGTATTTTATTGCTAATCTGCTCAATCGAAATACCAATGATTGCATTGTGTATAGGGACAGTAAGACATCGGGTGGCGGGCATAAAACCACCTATTATTGCGAAACTTGCTCACGCAGGCCCGGATTACACAGAGGAAACTGTTTTTCAATTTACCATACCTTGGCTTTCTCCTCTGCTACCAGCCAATAGAAGATGCCAAACTGTCCAAATAAGGTATTAAATTAAACGTTATAATGTGTTCTTTACAATAAGATATACCATGTTACAGTGCTATGTTCTATGTTAAAATGAGAGAGAGAGTAAGAAGGAAAGCGCATTTTTTTAAAAAAAAAAAACCTCAGAGCAGAAACGACTTCCTTTAGGAAAGAACTCCGAGTGTAAAAGGGTTAATGACCTAATAGATGCAATAGTAAGCAATGTTGCTATTTTTGCAGATGATACAAAATTGTGCAGAATCATCAACTCTCGGGAAGATAGGGACATATTGCAACAGGATCTGGATAGGATGGCTATATGGGCACATAAATGGCAGATGAAATGCAATGTTGAAAAATGTAAAGTCATGCATTTTGGTCGTACCAATGGTCTAGCATCATACAAAATAAATGAGATACAGTTGGGGAAATCAAACTTGGAGAAGGACTTAGGAGTACTCATTGGCAACAAGTTAAATAATCGTACTCAATGCCAAGCCGCTGCAGCTAAAGCTAATAAAATTTTGGGATGCAATAAAAGGGAAACAAAAACTCGAGATGCTAGCATAATATTGCTCCTGTTTAACTCTCTAGTAAGGCCACATCTGGAATATGGAATTCAGTTCTGGGCACCACATTACAGGAAAGATATTGCAGTTTTAGAGCAGGTGCAGAGACGAGCAACAAAATTGATACGAGGGATGGAAGGTCTCACTTACCAAGAAAGGTTAGATAAACTGGGTTTATTTAGTCTAGAGAAAATACGCCTTAGAGGGGATCTAATTAACATGTATAAATACATCAGAGGGAAATATAAAAGCTTGGCGGATGAGCTTTTTGTCCCTAGGCCTTCTCAAAGGACTAGAGGACAGGATCTGCGCATGGAGGAAAAACGTTTTAGCCATTTATTTAGGAAAGGGTTCTTTACAGTAAGAGTGATTAAGATGTGGAATGCATTGCCACAAGAAGTAGTTATTGCAAATTCTATACCTTCATTTAAAGGGGGCTTAGAAAGACATCCATGGCTACAATTACTAGGTAATGCCCAATGATGTTGATACAGGGATTTTATCTGATTGCCTTCTGGAGTCGGGAAGGAATTTTTTTTCCCTTTTGGGGCTAATTGGACTATGCCTTGTAAGGGTTTTTGCCTTCCTCTGGATCAACAGGGATATGTGAGGGAGCAGGCTGGTGTTGTACTTTGTTCTCTGGTTGAACTCGATGGACGTATGTCTTGTTTTTAACCCAAATAACTATGTAACTATGTAACACGGTTCTACAGTAGTATACAGTGTATGCACATCAATACTGTTCACAGCATGTTGTATTGACGTGTATAACTGTCAATACCGATAGGGAGGTTAATATCTTTACACACAGGAAGTTAAATAAAATACAGAACCTTCTGAGCCAATTCTTAACCAACAAATGTAACAGATATGGGAGACACCAGGTCAAATTAAGAAGCCCAATCTAGGGAAAAAGCAGTTTTTGGACAGCACTGAAAAGGGTCTAAGGGTCTTTTACTACTAGAAATGTTTTTTCGGTTCTGACAATACATGAGCAAATATATCCAATAAGGAACAGAAACAGGAAGCAACTAAAACCTCGTACAGTATAGGAGCAGGCAACCATAAAAAAACTTAAAGATTTATACCTATTTTCACGCCTTTTAAATTATATTTTTCCTTGAGTTGGGATGTAAAGTTCCAGTTCAGGAATGCATCTTGTGCATGTTTTTAGCTTCTATTTACTTGCCTTTAACCCATTAGCAACTTGATAGAGTTATCTCATTTAAGATAAGTGCACTGCTTTTGACTTCAGTCAGCAGTACTTGTGCTGTAAATTCTTGGAATGCTTTGATCTCTGTCTACTAGAAGAAAATCTAGAAATATATTGAAAGCAGAAGTCCTCTGTTATTGTCTCACACTGCCCCCTAGTGACAAGTGGCCATAAACACACACTACAACAGTACTAGTTAGAAGCAGGGAAATGTAACAAATAAGAAATAAAAATATGTGCTAAAATAAATTGGCCCGAAGCACCTGCAAGCCTTTAAATAATTTGGCTGGTAAAGGGTTAATGCACTGAGTTTTTGTATGTGGAAGATTTTCCTTTTACATAAAATATTTCACAATACTTGTTGCAACAGTCCATTACATGGTCACTTCAGTAATGTGGTACACACCTCCTTGTGATAACAGCCTATGCAAATGAGTTATCAGCTGTCAGTCTTCAGGGCAGAGGTGTGGTGGCAGTAGGAGAGGCAGGCACACCCTACTTCCTGCTAAGTGGACTGTGTCACTAGGGTGATTATATAATCTAACATAACTACAGGGAGGCTGGACTTCAGTGGGGCTGGAAGAGGAAGGCCAAAGCAGGAACCAAGAGGTTGCATAAATGGAAATAGGCAAACATCTGAAACTGAAAAATGGTATTTTTGTATGTATTAATTGCAACGAAAAACCAAGAATAAATGCAACTAAAATTTAAATTATAGAGAATTAAATGGATAAATGTAGATCTGAACTGGAGCTTTAACGTTGACAAGCTTCTACATTCAGCTGTGCTTGTAATTCCCCCTGGTAAAGAAGAGTTTGGTTACGACTGTCTCAGCCAGTGAACATGATACTCACTCTTGTACTGCCCGTGCTATGGAGAGAGCTGTAGAGCCAGTTTCATTGACACTATCTAAGGTCACATTTGGCAGGTCATCATCATCACTATCACTTTTTATCTGTCTAGGAGACAGTCCTCGTGGATCCATATGTGCTGTAAGAAGAACACATTACAGACCAAAATGTCAATGTGAGTAAATATATAACAGTCATCCCTTAACACTATTACACTATGATGTGCAAATCATGAGGGTGATGTGAGAGTAGAGGATAAATGGCACAGGGCTGTAATATTGGCAAGGGTCAACTGCTGAGAGGGGAGGGAGATAGCACACCTCCTATGTTAGAGAGGGGTGCTATACTGCCCACACGTTTTGTGGGGGGATGAGAACCTAAGGAGGAGGGGTCCAATTAAATATTTGCTGGCCGGTCGTGGTCCCCATTGTTTGTAATTACATCTGTTTCCTTACACAACAGCATCAGCATTGCTTATTCCTAAATACCAAAACATTGCATTATGTACCCTTGATCTGCTGCAAAGAGAGGCAATGTCCATTTAGCCTAGGCATATCCCATCCTCATACGTTCTATTACAGTGTTGGTGAGACCTTCACTCTCCCTGTAGAAAGGGTAGTGTGTAATGACCTGTATTGGTAAGAAATGGGAGGTAGTGGTGGACTTGTCTCCCAATCAATGACACGAACTGTCTGATTCATGTAAACAAAAATCTTTATTGGAGCACATCCCACTGTTCTGCAATGCATTTCATGGATAACATCCACTTCATCAGGCAATAAAAGGACTCACTTGGTCGTGCCTAATGCAAAAGGACCACAACCAAATGACTCCTTGGTTCTGGTCTTTGTGGTTGTGGCAATGTCCTCCTGGCCTGGGCTTATCCCACCCTTATACTTTTTATTACGGTGCTGGTGAATCTCACTCTCCCTGTAGAAAGGGTAGTATGTAATGACTTGTATTGGTAAGGAATATGCTATAGAGAAATAATAACAAGTGTGAGTTACCGGCCGCTAAGGCAACCATTGTAAAGGCAAGTGGGGGAATTATACATGACTCCACTCAGGTTAAGAAGTGACTCTCTGTAGGTGGGGAAGTAAGGGATAGCACCCTCCACCAAGGGTGGACAGAAATTGCAGATATTTGAAAAAAAAAGAAGAAGAAGAAAATACACTAAAATCAATTAAAACTGGGAGGTAGTGGTGGACTTGCCTCCCAAACGATGAAGCAAATTGTCTAATTCAGGTAAACAAAAAAAACTTTATTAGAGTACACTCCAGTGTGCTGTGACACGTTTTGTGGATAATATCCACTTATTCAAGAAATAAAAGGACTCACTTGTTCATGGTTTCTTTGCTGAGGTTCCCAGCGCAAAAAGCCCACAACCAAGTGACTCCTTGAATTGCTCGATGAAGTGGATGTTATTCACGAAATGCATCACAGCACAGTGATGCGTACACCATTAAAATTTGTTGTGTACCTGAATCTGACAATTTGTGTCGATTGCGTGGTAAGTCCACCACTACCTCTATTTTTTTATTGATTTTAGTTTATTTTATTCTTCTTGGTGCCTCTGTTTTTCAAATATCTGCATTCACTCTTCCTGTAACAGGGACTGGTACTTTGCAAATTAATGATGTATTATCCAGGATAAAAGAACTGCAACTAAGCCATACTATATATTTCAAAACATTTATATTCAAAATGCAAATACTGCATTATACAAGATAGCATCACTACTGTGTATTATGCTTTTAATTAACAGCGTGATAGCATTTCTTTGAAGCTAGTAAGTTATATGCAGATTTTATTTCTATCTATTAAAACATTTAACAAAGATTATAACTAGACATTTCTACGCACATCAGAGAGAAAAAATATTTAAAAGCAAACAAACAATCCTAGGGCAGTTGCAAAACACAAGTTATAAAGCCACAACAGTGTTCTGCAGAATAATATCACTAGTGGTGGACAAGGACAAATGATCAGGATATCACTACTGTATACATATAAACATATTTGGCAGTAATTCATTCTATATGCACTAATCAGCATTCTATATGCACTAATCAGTCAATTTCCATCTTCTGTATATTTCTATATGTAGGACAACCACAAAGGGCTTTAACCTAATTTAGGTCACTTTCAGATGACGGCTGGACTGCACGCTTGTCTGGCAGTTCAACAACCTGCCTGCCATCCACGAGCGCAATTAGGGCGAAATTAAAATGAAACTGAATGGAGGCGTTTGTAGCACCATGTGTGTCAGTGATTGACACCCGGGCCCATATGCATTTCACTTTTTCTCCTTAGTTTTCTCCAAGTTGATATCACTACACATTGGCCTCAATTCTCTAAGCAGTTTAGACTAGTGTACAGATGGTTTTTAGTCTACTGATGGTTTGGTGTAATGTTTTAGACCTGTTTATAGACCTGGTTTAACATTCAGTAATTACACAATTCACAAAGGCAAACAAGGAGTAACCACGCCCACTTTTTCTGACAGAGATTAGACCAGCTGATTTCTGTCGGTAAAGTAATTCTGTGAGGTATTTTAGATGTGAGGATGGAACATTTTGAATTAAGTATGCAGGAGTTTAATTGTATCCAGAGGAGAGCTCATCAGAGGAGAAGGATGTCAGTCATAGCTACTCGTTTGTGAATTGCAGCTTTTGATCATTTCCCCTGCTTTACCCACCTAATTACCAAATGGTTTAGACCAGGTCTAAAACATTTGGTTAACAGTGAATTCTCCTTTGATGCAACTGACCAAACCATCAGTAGACTAGTCTAAACTGCTTAGTGAATTGAGACCATTGTCAATAAAATGCTTTTAAAGACACCAGGAAGCAAGAAAATACACTAAACAATTTTGTCAGTACTTTTTCACCTACTTTTGGTATTTTTTCAATTGCAAAGTGTTGAAAAGTTATTTTAAACAGGAGACTAAAACTTATCTCCTAGGAGAAAACTTGGGTGAAAAAGTGAATTGTATATGGCCCCCGGTGGTGTTACCCAGCAGCAAAGAACAGGAGCAGCCATGCTCAGATGTGACTACATGGGGTGTCCGCCTGTCCAGCACCACTACCGAGCACTAACAAGCGCCCAACCAATAGAGGTGAATTAAACACATGTCAGCTTCCTCTCTGAAAGGGGTCTGGAGCATAGGGAGCTATACTTACACAATGGGCTACTACACTACCTATAGGCTACTGTAGAAACATGATATCAATAGGGAGGTCTTACACACTTCTATTTAGTTAAGACAACCTTCTTCAAAACAGTTTTGAAACTGGTAGCCAGCACACTTAAAGAAGTTTTCCTCCAGACATGTCAAATATGACATCATACTTGCTGCCCAATTTAATGCACAGATCCTCAGCCTCTACCAGTGTGAGCCTGTTTCTTTATTCCACCTCCGTAGAAAATCTTACATTTTTTCTTTACAGTTAATGAATTTATCAATGTTTCAAATCTGGACCAGAGATCTCTAACAACTGAAATGATGGTGTAAGCTAAGCCAATGTTTACATGTAAACTGGACCCAAGGAAAGGTTTTACTCTCAAAGCATGTTTACTTCAGGTCTAATCATCATGTTGAAGCCAGCTGTGCGTCTCCCTCATTTTCTACTGTTTGTTTCCGACTTAAGTTTGCCAAATTCCACTAACTCCTGCACTGTCCAATAACGTACTTTCAGTTTCATTCTCTGTGCAGCATTCCTAGTCCTGAATCTTCCACAGAAACCATTTAATAAACTCTCCAATGTACCCTTTCTTACGGATCCTGCTTAGCTTCATAAACCCTAAGGCCTATACACAATTAACTTTTTCTCCTGAGTTTCCTCCTAGAAGATAATTTTTTCATCTTCAATTTAAAATAACTTTCAGCAATTTGCAATTGAAGAGGAACTAAAAGGTAGGTGAAAAAGTATTATTACTTTGAATATTTTCTTGCTTGCTGGTGGTTAAAATACATTTTATTGACAAGTTTGAAAATATCACCTAGGAGTACACTCAGGAAAAATAGTTAATTGCACATGGGCCTGAGACTGGGATGTAAAGAAATCACCATTCTGACCTTACAACTGCTCATACTTAAACTACCCACCTTCCCAGAACAAAGAGAAGACTCGGGGAAAAATATTTTTGTTGGATAGAGTGGGGATAGGTATCAATGTCTTTTGATTTTTGACTGATGTCTGTGCAACCAATAAATAGTATTTATCTCACATATCTTCAAATTTCTGAGACCTTATTGGCCTTCGTTGTCCTACATTGAACCCTGGTGGTTTCACAAACACAAAATGAGTAAAAGCAATAAAAAGCATGCCTTTCTAAAAAAAGTTCTTAATTTGTTGCTACCTCTTGTACACTTACCTTTAATATGACTCCTTCCATCCTCTAATAGAGGTACCACTATAGTAGAATTCATACTGCCTGGTGACCTTACAGCTGTGTAAACTACAGGAACTGACTGCACGACAACTGGGATACGGTGCACATGACTCAGCTTGTTAGACTGAAGATTCATGGGACTTGAAGATGGGACAGGATGAATAATGTGCAAAAATTGCTGTCCACCAACCCCAGTTGCTGAGGCCACAAGGGGCCCTGGAGTTAATACTGTTGGTACTGATGCTGTGGATGGTACAGAAGTTATCACAGTTGGAGATGAAGCAGGGCAGCTGGAAGAAGAGGAAGAATTAGATGAAGGTGAAGCTGCAGAAGTTGTGATGGAAATTGGAGAAGACACTCCTCTTGGTGAGGCCCTAGCTTTGTTTATCGACAAGTCCACTGGCTCTGTTTGTGTTTGGAAATGGTCAGTGGCTAACAAATCCTCTGGAGGCTCGGCTTTCACATTGTTGAGTAGTAGAGGAACAGCTTCCATATCTGGGTAGCTGTGGACCTTTGGAGACTGTTGGAGAGAAAAAAATATATATCATAAGGAATAATATTCAAATACAATTACAGTAAATCACACGAGCAGAAAAATATGTTTTGCATTCTGGAGATTTTCCCTAAAATGACAGAGGTTTGGAATAATGTGATCTGACTTCCCTGCTGTACGCATAACCCTATCCACTTTGTGTTCTGTGTTTCAAATGGGAAACCATACATCTTACCTGTGATTGTTTACTGACAACATTGTATTCCAAGTTTGCCAAGTGACAAAACTCAAAACTCATTGGGATTGATTCACAAAGGTTACTTATTTTTCACCTTAACTGTAAAGAGTGCTAATGCATGAGATAAACAAATAAGGAGAGAGAATTCATGAGATAAATAGATAAGGAGAGCTAAACCAAGAGTTATGTCAAATATGAAGAGCTAAACCATGATTTAAGTTAGATAAGGAAAGCTAAACCATGATTTAAGCTAGATAAGGAGAGCTAAATCATGAGTTAATGCATGGTTTAGCTCTCCTTATCTAACTTAACTCATGATTTAGCTCTCCTTATCTAACTTAAAGGGAACCTTAACTAAGGGGGATATGGATGCTTCCTTTTAAACAATACCAGTTGCCTGGCAGTCCTGCTGACCTCTTTAGCTGCATTAGTGGCTGAATCACACACCTGAAACAAGCATGCAGCTAATCCAGTCTGGCTTCAGTCAGAGCACCTGATCTGCATGCTTGTTGAGGGGCTGGGCTGAAAGTATTAAGAGACACAAGATCTGCAGGAGAGTCAGGCAACTGGTATTATTGTAAAAGGAAAAATCAATATCCTTCTCAGTTTAGGTTCCCTTTAAATCCTGGTTTAGCTCTCCTTATCTAACTTAAATCATGGTTTAGCTCTCCATATTTGACATAACTCATGGTTTAGCTCTCCTTATCTAGCTAAACCTCTTTGGCGGTATGGACAAGCTCAGCTCGTCCATGACCGCTGGAGGGCGCCGCTCAGGCCCTGCTGGGTCGATTTTAACAATTTTTTTTAAAACACGGAGCTAGCACTTTGCTAGCTGCGTGTGGGGGACGATCGCCGATGCGCCGCTACCCATTGCGTAAGCCCCCCCTCCCGAGACCCCTGCGCAGCCGGGCCAATCAGTGCCAGGCAGCGCTGCGGGGTGGATCGGGACTCCCGATGACGTCACGACGTCGATGACGTCATCACGATCGTCGCCATAACGATGGGGGAAGCCCTCCAAGAAATCCCGTTCAGAACAGGATTTCCGGATGGGCTAATGCGCCGGAAGCGATCGGAAAGGTGAGTAAGACGCTGCTGGGAGAGGGGAATCATGTAGCTAGCGCTAGGCTAGCTACATGGTTTAAAAAAAAAAAAAAAATACTGCTGTGCCGCCACCCTGGCGTTGGTGATCTTAATAGAATGCCAGGGTGGTTAAGTTAAATAAGGAGAGGGAAATCATGACTTAAGTCATTTCAGGAGAGATAAATTGTGAGTTAATAAATAAGGTGAAATAATTTAAAAGAAAAGCTTTGTGAATCAAGGCCCATTGTTATAATTATTTTCCCCTAATAAGGAATAAAGTACTAGTTGCAACATGTTAATAATAATGGCAGTATTTGTATAGCGCCTTTCTCCTGTCGGACTCAAAGCGCTTGCGAGGCAGCCACTAGAGCGCACTCAGTAGGCAGTAGCAGTGTTAGGGAGTCTTGCCCAATGAACTCCTTACTGAATTACTGGCTTACTGAACAGGCAGAGCCGAGATTCGAACCCTGGTCTCCCATGTCAGAGGCAGAGCCCTTAACCAGTACACCATCCAGCCACTGTTACGAGAAGTTAATAGGAATTAAACCACCGAAGCAGCCATATTGTAGAGAGGTCCCTGGCAACACTTAATAGAGCAGAAGTAAATTTTCTCAGTGAACGAAAGGTGGCAATACACTTAATAATTTTTGCCTTTCGATATCTGGCAGTTTGGATCCCTCTAATGGAATCAGGAAATCCCCTTGGATGGAAGATATCGCTCGGTCTGTGGCATGTCCAGAGCACATATGAAACCGTCTTAAAGTGGCACAAGTAAAGTTAATATTAAGAATATCAGTAAAGTTGTTTTCAGAGGGTGATATGGAACGTATGCTCATTTAGCCACCTAAAATTTGAGGATTCCCATAATGTTAATTTCCATTCGTATCAATAAACTCTAATCTTCCTTCGTATAGCAATCCCCTTCCTGATGCCTAACCCTAATCTCCTCCCCCTTAAACCTACACATGGTTTCCCTGCCTGAAATATTCACCTTCCTCATACCTAGCCCTAATGTCCCTGCCTAATGTAATTGCTTTCTTGACATGTAACCCTAACGTCCAAACTATAATAACTAAAAGCTAACCTTCCCCTGCCCTACCTAAACACTAATTCTCCTAATATTGAGGCCTAAGCCTAGCCAGAACCCCTAAAGCGGACCCAAACCAAACATTTTTTTTAATTAAAAATATTTAGTTGCACCACTCTGACACATACAAAGATAAATAAACACTCCTTCAAGCCTATGAGCATTTCAGTGCATGCTTTTCACCCTTCTCTTTTCATAACTAGGATTATACTGGGGGCAGCCATTAGCAATTCCTCCTTTGCCGGACACCACCTACTTCACCAGTTTGCCGGATTTTGTCCCGGCAATTTGAAAGGAAGGGAGGGGTTCCTCCAATAAATGCAAAATATTTTATATTTGTCATCATGCAGCTGAAAAAAAGGCTGCTATTTATTATTATAATTTAGAAAATAGATTTTATTTCTGAAATCTTGTATTTTTTAATATGGGTCCACTTTAACCTCTGATACACACCTTCCTTCCTCTTAAGGGTGCAAGCTATAGAGTAGCCAAAACATTGCACCATATGAATTATTTTGGTACAGTGGTGTTGACTAAAGAATAGCCATAATATCATAACAATTTGAACAGGCACTATGATGAACTCATTTCAGAATGACATGTATTCATGTTACAAAAAACTGAATGGTCATATACTGTAAAACATTTCCAGTTATAAAATATAAAGGAAGCAGCTAATTTTGGAAAGATATGTAGATTTGATACCCTATGGAGATTGAATAGTTTTTTTTTGTGTGATTTTTTTTTTTCTCACATGTCTTTCCGTCAACCTTATTTTATCTGTTTCTAAGGTGAGCCTTGGTGAAGCCTGCTGGCAGTCACTGCAATGACCGCATGCTAACTCCAAGCTTCAATACAAAATCTGGTCTTTCACCTCTTCTGCCTTTCTCTTTTTCCTATGTGTCTCCAATCAAGTCTCCAATCTGTAAAGTACATTCACCTTCCATCCTTATCTCCACCTCCCATTGCAGCCTGCAGGACACACACACAGCGTACCTCGCACTCCAGTAACACTGAAAACATTCAGTGATATGGGCTAAAGCCTTATAGACTTATAGGCAAAAGCTTATCACATTCCTGACATATCGTGTCACCTGGTTCCATCTATATTTCCTTTACTGTGCTTTCCTGAGCCATGCACAAGAATGGATAACACAGAATACATATGATCAGGTATATTAGCACGAACTATCTCAATGTGGTGAGAGACCATAATATGGCAAAGCATTAAAAATGTTAATAACATTATGTTTGATAACCGTAATAAACTTTAGTTAAAGCCCTGAGTGCAGCATATTTAAGGCAAATAGCACAATAAATGTGTCCAGAAATCACATATGGTCTTACATTTGTAAGATATGCTGCAATATCATTATACATCCACTGGATGGAGACACAACATCTCCCATTCAAATCATAATGGAATTTTACATTCAAATGTAAATAAGAATACAGAAATTTTAGGGGGAGATGTAAAGATCAGGCAGCACTCTTGCAATGCTTCCGTGTGTCACTGAGTAAATATTTTTATGCGGCATTATACAACCCTGGATAATGTTTTAAAAATATGTCCATAAAAGCAGTGTGACTCTTTATCTCATAAAATGACAATAAAATAAAGACTAGTGGAATTAAAGTAGAAGTACTAGTAAAGAAGAACGCATGAAGATGAAGCTGTGCATCCCAGAGTAAGCCTCTGGCATCAAGAGCACCAACATTTCAGCTGCTTACTGGAACTATATTAGTTTAAATGGGTTATTCAGGTTTTTTTACGCCATTGTTAGAGGCAGTATTAGGGTAGGCTGATACTAAACTTAGGCTAGTCTAAAGTAATAAAGTAGTTAAACTATTACTTTAGGAGGAAAAGTAGATGCTCATCTCCCCAGGATGGCTCTCATTTGACTCCAGTAGATGTGGTCAATAAGAAACGAATTACGGCTTGAATGCAGATTTAATGAGAACTGTACGTAGACAGTGGCATAGCTAAGAAGCTGTGGGCCCCACTGCAAGTTTTTCATTGGGGCCCCGCCAAGCATGCTATACATAATTGATACGGCACACCAAAACCAATCAAGGTCAAACACAGTGTCAGAGGTGCAAGAAGGGGATGGGAAGCAGTGCTTCCCAAAGCCAAAGCCTCTATAGAACAAACAAAACAAACAAACACAGAACACTTATATCGCGCTTTTCTCCTGGCGGACTCAAAGCGCCAGAGCTGCAGCCACTAGGACACGCTCTATAGGCAGTAGCAGTGTTAGGGAGACTGGCCCAAGGTCTCCTACTGAATAGGCGCTGGCTTACTGAACAGGCAGAGCCGAGATTCAAACCCTGGTCTCCTGTGTCAGAGGCAGAGCCCTTCACCATTACACTATCCAGCCAGTGATTATTACAAGCACAGGACCCTGGGGCCCCTCTAGCCCAAGGGCCGGATGCAGTCGCTACCTCTGCACCTATTATTGCTACGCCACTATACGCAGCCTTGAATTGGACCAATAAAAATTGGTCTGGGCCATTCCTACTGTGAGCACTGGAGAGCTCATGCCATGGGCACCAAGCTGAGTGGGGGGGGGGGGGGACTACAGAACCTACACAGATTTGAAATGTGAAACTTTTTTCTTCTGTGTTCCCAACACATGTACTTTGATGCTGGGGTTGATGGCCAGATCAGACCGTTAGAACTGCAAAAACACAATTGCACACCTTGCATTAAGTTCCTGGAAGTGGCTATCCAATTGGCATTGATCAGGGTGTGACTTGGGTAACTTAATGCGCCCTCTCTTCCTTAGTGTATGGGTAAGAAAGAGGCATCCAACACTTCACTTAAAATATGCTTTAGCATTAAAGGGCACTGAGCACCTTAAAAAATAAAAATTACAACAAACCTCCCCATAAGGGAGTTTCGTAATGAAGTGTACTGTTGTGGGGCCGGGGTGAGCCTCACTACTTACCTACAGTATGCTGCTCCTCTGGTCCCCGTCCCATATGGTATGCACCATCTTCTCCTTGGACTACTAGACCAATCTGCCACATTTTAATAGTTCTCAGGAGTGTCTCTTGCATGTGCACCACAATGCATGCCAGCAGATGTAGTCCATGAATGCAAGTACATCTCTGTTATATTTTCACCCAAGACAATAATGAACAATCGTCTTAGGTGAGAATAATTTAACCACTTAACCTCCAAGGGTTTTTCCCCTTAAAAAAAACAGAACAATCTTCACCTGTCAGCGCTCCTTCCATTCCTTCCTTCCATTCCTTCCATTCCTTTGCCTATAACTTTATAACTTTATTACTACTTATCACAACGATGACAATCTATAGCTTGTTTTCCACCAATTAGGCTTTCTTTGGGGAGAAAATTTTATTCTTAATGTGTTTTAACCGGAAAAATAAGAAAAATTTCATTATTTCCCAGTTTTCGGCCATTATACTTTTTAAATAATAAATGCTACTGTAATTAAAACCCACACATTTTATTTGCGCATTTGTCCCGGTTATTGCAACATTTCACATTTTTGCCTAGTACAATGTATGGTGCCAATATTTTATTTGGAAATAAAGGTGTATTTTTTCAGTTTTGCATCTATCACTAATTACAAGCCCATAATTTATAAAGAGTCAATAATATACCCTCCTCACATACATATTTAAAAAGTTCAGTCCTTAAGGTAACTATGCATTTTTTTAATTTGTATATATATTTTTTTTACAAAGTTTTTAGGGGGAACCACTGGGGAGTGTGGAAGTTAAGGGGTTAATTTTAAATGTAAAAAAAGTGTTAGTAAAGAAAAAAGGTTTTAGATGAAGTTTTACTATTTTGCCACAAGATGTCCTTGTATAACTACGCAAATGGGATTTAACAGGGACGTAGTTACTCAGGGAGTGGTTAAAGTGCGTATGTAACTTTGTCATATCTGACTGGTTTTCTAAAAGCAAACATAATACCTACATGCATGAAATGTATTTAAAAACATATCCTCAGGATATTGCACCCGCAAATGCAATACGCTGACTACATCATTAGCAGTCTAATGTCAGTCAGACAATGTCTTGCCTCATGGTTTTTAATCCAGTTAAATGAATACAATATTTTTTAAGCATTTTTGATGCTGGTTAATGCTTTTCCTAATTATTACACATTATTTAGACATAGAAATGTACAAACTCAAAATTAGACACATTAAAGTATTTTGTTTTCATGTCAAATTCAATCATAAATATTACGGTAATCTGAATCTCAGTATTAATCTGAACTTTAAATTCTACAGAAGGTAAAAAGGTTATTGTTACTATCAGAGCAGATCAGTCTAATTTACACAAATTCTCCTTAAGGCACACATAGCAGAAACGCTTTGGGTGCACACATAGCAGAAACGCTAGCGTAGCGTAAAACACTGCATTTTATGCAGCAATGTTAGTCTATGGGATGCAGAAGAAGCTGCGTTGCACTACGTTTTTACAGTATGCGTTTCGCAAATGCTGATAGTGTTGCATTTTATGCAGGATGGCTGCCAAAAACGCACAAAGTCTATGGTAACCTATATGCATAGCGTTTTGCATGCGTTTTTAATGCGTTTTTTATTAAAAAAATAAAGATCTCTGATGTGTTTTCGCTTCCTGTTGTCTTCCTAGTAATTTGCATACATTTATACAGTGGCTTGCAAAAGTATTTGGCCCCCTTGAAATTTTCCACATTTTGTCACATTACTGCCACAAACATGAATCAATTTTATTGAAATTCCACGTGAAAGACCAATACAAAGTGGTGTACACGTGAGAAGTGGAACGAAAATCATACATGATTCCAAACATTTTTTACAAATCAATAACTGCATAGTGGGGTGTGCGTAATTATTCAGCCCCCTGAGTCAATACTTTGTAGAACAACCTTTGCTGCAATTACAGCTGCCAGTCTTTTAGGGTATGTCTCTGCCAGCTTTGCACATCTAGAGACTGAAATCCTTGCCCATTCCTCTTTGAAAAATAGCTCCAGCTCAGTCAGATTAGATGGACAGCGTTTGTGAACAGCAGTTTTCAGATCTTGCCACAGAGTCTCGATTGGATTTAGATCTGGACTTTGACTGGGCCATTCTAACACATAGATATGTTTTGTTTTAAACCATTCCATTGTTGCCCTGGCTTTATGTTTAAGGTCGTTGTCCTGCTGGAAGGTAAACCTCCGCCCTATTCTCAAGTCTTTTGCAGACTCCAAGAGGTTTTCTTCCAAGATTGCCCTGTATATGGCTCCATACATCTTCCCATCAACTCTGACCAGCTTCCCTGTCCCTGCTGAAGAGAAGCACCCCCAGAGTATGATGCTGCCACCCCCATATTTGAGAATGGGGATGGTGTGTTCTGAGTGATGTGCAGTGTTAGTTTACCGTCACACATAGCGATTTGCATTTTGACCAAAAAGTTCCATTTTGGTCTCATATGACCAGAGCACCTTTTTTCACATGTTTGCTGTGTCCCCCACATGGCTTGTGGCAAACTGCAAACGGGATTTCCTATGCTTTTCTGTTCACAATGGCTTACTTCTTGCCACTTTTCCATAAAGGCCAACTTTGTGCAGTGCACGACTAATAGTTGTCCTATGGACAGATTCCCCCACCTGAGCTGTAGATCTCTGCAGCTCGTCCAGAGTCACCATGAGCCTCTTGACTGCATTTCTGATCAGCGCTCTTCTTGTTTGGCCTGTGAGTTTAAGTGGACGGCCTTGTCTTGGTAGGTTTACAGTTGTGCCACACTCCTTCCATTACTGAATGATTGTTTGAACAGTGCTCCGTGGGATGTTCAAGGCTTTGGAAATCTTTTTGTAGCATAAGCTTGCTTTAAATTTCTCAATAACTTTATCCCTGGCCTGTCTGGTGTGTTCTTTGGACTTCATGGTGTTGTTGCTCCCAATATTCTCTTAGACAACCTCTGAGGCCGTCACATAGCAGCTGTATTTGTACTGACATTAGATTACACACAGGTGCACTCTATTTAGTCATTAGCACTCATCAGGCAATGTCTTTGGACAACTGACTGCACTCAGACCAAAGGGGGCTGAATAATTACGCACACCCCACTTTGCAGTTATTTATTTTTTAAAAATGTTTGGAATCATGTGTGATTTTTGTTCCACTTCTCACGTGTACAGCACTTTGTATTGGTCTTTCACATGGAATTCTAATAAAATTGATTCATGTTTGTGGCAGTAATGTGACAAAATGTGGAAAACTTCAAGGGGGCCGAATACTTTTGCAAGCCACTGTATTAACCTCCTGAGGACTGCAATGTTAAACCCCCCTAAAGACCAGGCCTTTTTTTACTTAAATGGCCACTGCAGCTTTAAGGCCAAGTTGCAGGGTTGCACAACACAGCACACAAGTGATCCCCCCCTTTTCCCCCCACCAACAGAGCTCTGTGTTGGTGGGGTCTGATCGCCCCCCTGTGTTTATTTTTTGTTAATAAATATTTATGTTATGTAAAAAATGTTTACATTATTTTTCACTATTACTTTTTTTATTTTTGAAAACTCCTCCCTCCCCCCAGCCGGCCAATCCTGGCGATCGGCTCTCATAGGCTTCAGCCTATGAGAGCCAATCGCTCTCTTGATCCCCAAAAATAAACATGCTGGATCTTTAGGTGATGTCGGGCAACCACTGTACATTCACTAGATGCATGAATGATTCTCGCCTAAGGCAGTCTTTATCTTCTGCATCAGCCGAGTTTAATCAAAAGTGTGTACGTGGCTTATGCATTTGACTGATTAGGAAAACTGATTAAATGGTTGCAGAAAACTTCTGCTTTGGTTTTCTGTGAAGACAGAAAGCAAAAGTGCACATGACCACGTGCTTATTGCCAGACAATCAAATACTTGCAAATCAATCACTTGGTCAATCTATGACTGTGTCTCCTTGAGGGGAGTTTTTGAAGAATAAATTGGTCAGGTTTGGTCATTTCAATGAACACTTTAACATTTCTTCAACATTTTTTGAAGGAAGATAATAATAATAATAATAATTGCAGTATTTGTATAGCGCCTTTCTCCTGTCGGACACAAAGCGCTTGTGAGGCAGCCACTAGAGCGCACTCAGTAGGCAGTAGCAGTGTTAAGGAGACTTGCCCAAGAAACTCCTTACTGAATTCTGAATAGGTGCTGGCTTACTGAACAGGCAGAGCCGAGATTTGATCTCCTGTGTCAGAGGCAGAGCCCTTAACCATTACACTTTCCAGCCACTTGAGCCACTATCCAGCCAAGATGAGGGGAATCTGTGCATTAAAAAAATCCTGAGTTGATACTTGTCCTTTGATAATGTGGTCCTTATTGCCTTCCTTTCCTGCTGGGCACATATTGTGGAATTGATGGTGGCACTGGAAAACATTTCAAACACTATGACAAAAATGCCATAACATACATTATCAAACAGGGAAGATCTTATAACTGTTCCCCAAATAGATTGTTGCTAGAAATCACTGAGATAAAATTACCTCCACTGGTTGCTAGCCAGGGCTGGTGTAAGCCACATGGGGGCCCCAGAGCAAAAGTAATATGGCGGCATACTAACCCCCCCCCCCCCCCCCCCCGTAAGCCAAGTCAGTCCTGTATTCTTAATCCGGGGCATGTTATGTGTACATAATGGGCCTGATTCACAAAGCGGTGCAAACTTTTTTGCGGACTTTTGCGCGCGCAAAAGTCCACGATCGCGCGAATCGCGGCACTTTGCGCGCGCAAAAGTCCGCGAAAAAGTTTGCACCGCTTTGTGAATCAGGCCCAATATGCGCCGGCATAAAGGAGACGCAAGCACCGTGGCTGAAGATGGACATCGGGATGGAGAAGGGAAAATGAGTGAGCAATAGAAGCAATCAGTGAGAGACCACCGGGAGGGGGGAGTGTCAAGCGCCTGGAGTGGTTGGGGCCCTGGTGCAATTGCCCCCTTGGCCTCAGTGAAAGCTCCAGCCCTGTTGCTAGCTGAAGATGAAAGTTTGCATAACAAAAAAAAACTTTTTAACACTATTATCTCACTTGCTTCCCTCTTGCCAATTAATAAACAAAAATCCATGTTCTCACTGATTGCAAGCTTTGAACCACTTCCGCTTGTCCAATCTCTTTGTTACTTCCCATCAGGGCTAGTGTGCCCTGTAATTTCTTACACTGGTTGGATCAAATAAAATGGTCACAAGTGAGATTCCAGAGTCATGTGAACATCACCTGATCTAAACATCAGCAGTGCAGGTGGCAAATTCCCTGTCCTGTAATTCTGGATGGACTGGGACTGACTGTAAGCTGTATGTCACATAGGAAACCGGTGGGGTTCCTCTTAGAATATTGTACCAGCTCAGTAACAGGTTTACTTACTCCTGATGGCTGATTCAAAGAAACTTTTTCACTGTAGACTGGCCGGGTTTATCACCCATCCCATGCGGAGCGATGTAGTCTGCTCAAGTCAAGAGTACTGCCAATGTGTTGCAGTGTTTATAAAGATACTTTTTCAAAGCAGTGGCAACAAATTACAATTTCCTTATGATATTTGGTATAACCTGGATTACATATATTATAGCACAGAACACCAGTACCTTGCCTTGTATGCAAAAGAAGACTTTAAAGTGACTCCGAGCTCATAAAAAAAATGAAAGTTGTACTCACCTGGGGCTTTCTCCAGCCCATTGCTGGTCGGGAGGTCCCACGACGGCGTCCTGGCTCCTCTCCTTCTCCCCGCTCCGGAATGGCTGACAGGCCGCAGCCCGGGCGACACTCAGCAGAGTGTCGGGCTGCTCCTTCCGCATATGACGCGGATTACGTCACACGCCGGCCGCCTCGCGTCATCACGGCGGCCGGCGTGAAAGTACTGCGCATGCGCGATTAAAGCGCGCATGCACCGTACTGCCACGCCGCCCACCGTGATGACGCGAGGCGGCCGGCGTGTGACGTAATCCGCGTCATACGCGGAAGGAGCAGCCCGACACTCAGCCGAGTGTCGCCCGGGCTGCGGCCTGTCAGCCATTCCGGAGCGGGGAGCAGGAGAAGAGCCAGGACGCCGTCGTGGGACCTCCCGACCAGCACTGGGCTGGAGAAAGCCCCAGGTGAGTACAACTTTCATTTTTTTTTATGAGCTCGGAGTCCCTTTAAAGAACATCAATTGAAAGTCAACAGGGGACACAGGCAGTAAGTAATATTTACTGCCTGTGTCCGCTGTTGACTTTTAATTGATGCTCAATAAAGGCTTACTGAGAGGCAGTGTGAGGTGCCAGCATTTTATTGTACAAGCAGCTGTGTTACCACTGGGGGAAAGTTTGTGCCACGCACACTCTAAGATGTGGGCTGAGCGTGTCATCAAGCTAGGGAGTACTGATTATACAGATTATATGTATATAGTAGTACGTCTTTCTCTTTTAAGAAAATGTACCCATAATCTCAGATGATGAGAATAGATAACATAATTAAAATAAACCCAAGGTGAGAATGATATGCAAACTGCCATATTTATTTCCTTTTAAACAATACCAGTTTCCTGCCAGTCCTGTTAATCTTCTGGCATCAGTTGTGTCTGAGTCACAACCCTGAAACGAGCATGCGGCTAATCCAGTCAGACTTGATTCAGAGCACCTGATCTGCATGCTTGTTCAGGGTATAGGACTAAAAGTATTTGAGACATTGGCCCATATGGAATTAACTTTTTCTCCCGAGATATCTCCTAGGAGATAATTTTCATATTCTCTTTAAAATAACTTTTAAGCTTTTTACAATTGACAAAGTACCTAAAAGTTGGTGAAGAAGTCCTATCAAAATTCTTTTGAGTATTTTCTTGCTTTCTGGTGGTTTAAAAAACATTTTATTGAAAGCTGTTAAAATATAACCTAGGAGAAAACTCAGGAGGAAAGGTGAATTGCATATGGGCCATAGTATCAGGGAGACTGCCAAGCAACTTGTATTGTTTAAAGGACTATTGTAGGGGGTTAGGGGGAAAAGGAGTTGAACTTACCCGGGGCTTCTAACGGTCCCCCACAGACAGCCTGTACCCATGCAGCCACTCACCGATGCTCCGGTCCCTGTCTCCGGTTCACTTCCGGGATTTCCACTGCGCCTTTGCAGCTGCGTCTTTGCTCCCGTTGACATCATCGGGAGCGTACTGTGCAGGCGCGGACCGTACTGGGTCTGCGCCGTACACTCCCAGTGACATCAGCAGGAGCGAGGACACAGCCGCACAGGCGCAGTGGTTTTCTGACTTTAAAGTCGGAAATTCCGGAAGTGAACCAGAGGCGGGACCAGAGTATCGGTGAGTGGCTGCGTGGGCACAGGTCGTCTGTGGGGGACCATTAGAAGCCCCAGATAAGTTCAACTCTTTTTCCCCCTACCACCCTACAGTACTCCTTTAACCTCTTGAGGACCACACGTTTATACCCCCGGTGACCAGGCGATTTTTTTACAATTTAGCACTGTGCAGTTTTAACAGTTTATTGCACAGCCATACAACTTAGCACCCAAATGAATCTTGCCTCCTTTTCTTGTCACAAATAGGGCTTTCTTTTGAATGTCTCTGATTGCTGCTGCGATCATTAGGTTTTTATAATTTTTTTATTAATTTAAAAAAAGCTATTTCTTCCCCCTCCCCCTCCTTGATCATCCCTGCGTGCAATCCATACACTACCCTATGCCTACATGGCATAGGACTATAGCAGGGATTAGCTTGTGAGCCCATCCGAGGAACAGTTAAGTGACAAGGCTGTCACTTGTACAGTGCTGCGGGAGTACGCAGTGCTGTTTACATTTATTTCCCACTTTATTTGAAAAAAAAAACAAAAAAACAGCCTGCCAGCCCGCGATTGCGGGCTGTCAGGCTGATCTTCGTGTCCCCCTGTGCCAGCTAACAGGTGATCATGCTCGAGCGAGCACCTGTCTAATCTCGCGCATCGCGAAATGACCCCATCCTGCTTTGGACGGTCCTGGGGGAGCCACTCTGAGGCTGCCATCCTGTGTTAGGTGGTCGCAGAGTGGTTGAAAGAAAGTAAATATGGCAGCCTCCATATTGTTCTCACCTTGGGTTCCCTTTAAATTAAAAATAAGGGATATTAATGACATTTTTATACACACTATACAAAGAAAGAAAAACACTGACAACTATTCACAATGCAGGTGGCCATTTATGTTATTTGCTCTAAACAATGATGACCCCAAGTATTGTAAAGATTACGGCTGGTTTTACACTTAAATCAGTTGCTTTTTTCAATGGGATGCAACGCGACACAGCTCAATGCAATGCATTAAGTGTAAATCCAGCCTCAATGTTGGGTCCGGCCCTAAAGGCAAACTGCCTTTACTACAAGGAGCTGACAAGACTTCAACATTTAGCATGGAAATAGTTAAGCTACATGGAAAGAAGGCAAACTATTGTTACTCACTTGGATTTACATGTGAAAGCATGGCTGAACAAATCAGTCAAAAAACACCAACTAAACAGTCCACCCACGTTCACCACCTTTTTTTTTTACCTGATGTTAATTACAGACTGCAGAGCAAGCAACCTCTAATAAACTGCTTAAAGTTTAGGAATAGACACATCAGTAAATACCTTGCTGTTGCTATGGAAATATCTTCAGGCTACATTGTCTAAAATGTTCCCTAAAGTAGTTGGCTTGGCACATTTTGCAAACATCAAAAGTACCCTGAATGGTATTTATTCCTCTAAGATAACACTCACTCAAAAGATGGGTAATGTTGAGCCCCTTCACAAAGTGTAATATTGGGTACAATTATGCAAGAGAATGTGCTGAACATGAACATACTGAGCATCTCCTTAAAAAGCAAACCAGAACAATGTTATACTTAAAAAGGTCAACATGTAAAGCAAAATGTACTTAATGTTTGTATATGTACTGCCAAACTGCTTCCCGATGGACTCTAAGATGCAGAGAATTATTATTATTTTTTATTATTATTTAGTATTTATATAGCGCCGACATAAAACGCAGCGCTGTACAGTGTATATATATATCTTGTCACTAACTGTCCCTCAAAGGAGCTCACAATCTAATCCCTACCATTGCCATATGTCAATATTATGTAGTGTAAGTACTGTAGTCTAGGGCCAATTTTTTTTAGAGGGAGCCAATTAACTTATCTGTATGTTTTTGGAATAGAGAAGTGAGAAAGGTATGACAGTGCAGTGTGTGGGGACAAGCTGAGGGTGTTATACCTGAATGTGATGACATCATTTGATTTCAGCTCATGACAGGATAGTGGGGATGAACAGCTGAGCCATATAACTCCCTTTGTGCCTAGCCCCTACATGTGCTGCTTGAAAATGTATTGTGTTAGCAATCTTTCCTCCCTCCCTCCCATTCCTAAAAAAAAAACAGTGAGGAGCAGTTCAACTGGGTGCCATCAGTGCCTAAGCAATTGTCACCCAAATCTAAGTATTCAGCATTGTTTGATTTTTGAAGGTGACGTAAAGGTTGGAAGATCGCATTAGGCTTAAAGTTGGGGAAAGTATTGGGCAAGGGTACAATTACTGATAGATCGTAGCATGAAAAGAGAAAGTGCCACCCAAACCTGTGCAGAAGGTCACACCAATAGTGCATGTCTTGCAGGTAACCTTCATGGGGTAGAAAGCATTAATGGGACAAGATTACATTGTTTTCAACAAGCACTAGGTTAGGCTAATACATCGTTTAAGGTGAAATTTAGGCTTAATTTAGGGTTAGAGTTTTGTGGGGAAAGGTTTCAATTTATGATAAAAGTTAGGTAGTGTGATGTCAGAGTAAATGTAGGTGGTATTGAGAATGAGGACGGGAGGCTCTTCCAAACAATGCTGGGCAGTTTTGACCCTCTTTGCAAGTTGCAAGCAACATATGCTAATAAGGATGCAGACATACTTTGATGGATGTGTCTTTTATACAGACAATAAACTCATCAAATAATGGACCTGAAATATCCACCCAGACAACAGGAACTGTAGTCATCTCTTGTGCTCACCATGCAGTACAAAGCTATGCAGCCATAGATTGCTACATCTCCAATGTATTAAAAGAGAAATATATATAAAAATATTGTATTCCTTTACCTACCCATATTCCATACCTCTCAACCAATCCTGCACTCTACAGAAACCCCCCCCCCCAACTACCACCCATATTCTTTGTCCACCCACCTATCTCCTAATCCACAGTATGTGCCCCCCCTCCATCCTTTGTAACTGCGCTGTGCCCAGCATGCATATATTTGCTGGTACATACAGCAAGAGGCAATGTTTCCATCCAAAGTTAATGAAAAGCTAAACATTGTAAAAAGGGCAATGCGATCTTAAGGTTTTATATTTAACTGGATAATGGAACAATAAAATGGGCTTTAAGGGTTGACCTGAAAAGGATGAACAAACTATGTTCCCATTTTGGACACACTTTCAAGTATACAGCATTGACAGTATATGAAAAATTACATAGAACAAAACATAGAATCATTAAATGTTTGCTTCATATTGTTTTGTGCAGCTCCATTCCCATTTTTACATAACTGTCCCTGCATTGATATTGGACAGTCAATCTATTACCCATCATTGCTGCTTCTTAACAGTGAAATGCAGTGAGCCTGGCAGGCAGATGAGACATCTGTTCTGTATGGCAGAGAAATGACTGCCAGAATGACCAGCAGTATATGAGAGACAGGGCAGCCAGTTCTGCTCCACTTTCCAGCTCTCCCCATGTCTGGATTTCTACACAGTGGGGATCAGTATAATTCCAGATGAAGAGTAACATGCTTTGCTTTTCTAAATCATCCCTGCAACAATAAAAAGGTGCAACAAAAATGTCCTCTCATGGACATCATCTCAAAATCTATATTGATTTAACACCTCACTGGACCATTTGCTCAGCATCTGGAAAATCAGAAATTAAATCAATACAATTCCAATTTATTTTTAGAAAAGGCAAGAATGTAAGGAAGCTGTTTCCATGTCTTTGACCTTGTTTAACCATTTCAGCCCAAAGGTATTTTTCACTGTATGGACAAGAGGAATTTTCACATTTCAGCGCTCCTTCCTTTCATTTCCCAATAACTTTATCACTACTTATCACAACGAAATTATCTATACCTTGTTTTTTCCGCTACCAATTAGGCTTTCTTTGGGTCGTATATTATGCTAAGAATTATTTTATTCTAAATGCATAATAATGGGAATAATAAGAAAAAAAAATCATTATTTCTCCGTTTTCAGCCATTAGTTTTAAAATAATACATGTTACCATAATTAAAATCCACACATTTTATTTGGCCATTTGTCCCAGTTATTGCAACATTAAAATTATATCCCTAGTATAATGTATGGTGACAATATTTTATTTGGAAATAAAGGTGCATTTTTTTCAGTTTTACATCCATCCTTAAATTTTAGCCCATAATGTAATAATAACATGCCCTTTTGACATACATATTAAAAAAAAATATTCCCTAAAGTAAGTAGGTGTAATTTTACTATTTGTCCACAAGATGTCCGAGCTGAGTACTTCCTATTAGCATACAATAAGTACGCTATAGGAAGTAATGTGTTGCTACATTGTAACTAGAGAAGTGACAATGATCATTGGATGTCTGCGATCACGGTGGCCTAGAGGGGAGATTAATGAATGGGAACTTTGTTCCCATTCATAAATCTAACAATTGGGGGCGGTAAGTGACGGAAATCGGCGGGTGAGAGGAAGCCTGGCGGCTCTATTTCAGAATGAACACAATTTTTGAACAAAAACAGTGTTCATTCCTGGCACACATGTACGGATTGGTTCAGCCAATCCCCACTGTTACCGGCAACATCGCGATCACGGGCATTTGCCTGCACAAATGCGTGCACAGCCCCCCAAACTGCAGGGACATGACTAGCGCATCCCTGCGGCCGTAGCAGCTGCCACTGCGGACGTGAGGCTCACGTCCCAGTGGCAGAAATGGTTAAAGTATACCTGAGGTGACATGTCACATGATGAGATAATCATGTGTATGTACAGTGCCAAACTGTTTTACTTGTTTTATTTTCCTAACTGAAAGATTTTTAAACATGAAGTAACAGCTTCTGTCTTGTCGGTAGCTTGTCGAGAATATAGTAAACATCACTGATAAGCAAGTACAGGCATTAAAAGTTTTCCTGGCAGTATACACCTTCTGAGAGCAGGAGGAGATAGTAAAAGTTAATTAGTTCATGTATTTTTACTATGGGATACTTAACAGGCTGCCACTGAGCTAAGGCAACAAAACATTCATTCTACTTTGTAAATGTTTAAATATAAAATAAAACCATGGGATATAAAAAAGTCATTTTTAGGAATAGGAGGATAAATTCAACTGTTTATCTCATATAGATGGGGTGCAATTAGTACAGCTAGTAAAACAACAGGTAAGTGCAAATGATTATGTTCATTTTGAAATTGAAATATCCATAATGTGTTAATTTAAAGTAGCAGGCGGGGCTATGCAAACAATGCCTTACTTTGCCTATGTGTGCTAGGAAGTGCATCCAGGATTGCTTGCATATAACCCACCTGCAGCAAATAAAGGATGTTAAAAAGAAAATTCATATAGGTGATGTCCCATCACCCAAAATTATCACGTGTGTGTGTGTGTGTGTGTGTGTGTGTGTGTGTGTGTGTGTGTGTGTGTGTGCTATTGTATTCCAATGCAGCAGGAAACTCACTTTCCCTCTCTCCCCTCCTCTCTATATAGTATAGAAAGAAAGAAATGAAGAAAGGAAAGAAAAAAAGCAAAAATGTGGGTTTAAAAGAGGGATGAAATAATAAAGGATTTGGAAGGGGGGAAAAAAGGTAAGGAAAGTACAAATGGAAGGGAAAGGAAGGAAGGCATGGAAGGAACCGAAGAAAGGAAGAAATGCAGAAGAAAGTGAAGAAGTACAGTAAAGGAGTGAAAGGGGCAGAAAGGATGGGAAATGAAAGGGAAGCAATGAAACAAAGACAAGGAAGGGAAAGAAAGGAAAGGTGAGAGAAGGGGAAAAGGGAAGGGAAAGGAAGGAAAGTATAGAAGGGACTCAAAAAATTAGGAAGGAAGTGAAGAAGTAACGGAGTGGATGAGAGGTACCATTTTATGCCATTTTCTGCCTGCAGGAGGCAGCATTGACTTTAACTGCCCTGGACATTTGCTGTCTAGCAGCAGGTGGATCTATTATGACTCTGGCCACCCTGGACTTCTACTGTTTACCAGCAGGTGGCTCTGTCCTGTCTAGAGCCAGCCTTGTGTAGCTCTTGCCTTCCTGCAGGTGGTATATTGTATTGGTATTTGGGATGTCTCCATGCAGTAGGTGTAATCTTTATATTTAAGAGCCCTGCAAGAACTAATCTGTGCCAGAACTTTGTGCTCCTAGACCTGTGTCTCTGGACAATCCTGGCTCCTGTCAGATTACTAAGTATCCTGTGTCTGCTGCTAATTCTGTCCTGAACTTGCTTCCTGTCTGCTTCCTTTGTACTGCTATTGGTTGTATTTGTGTATATTTCTGGGTATATTTTTAGTTAGTCAAATGGTAAGGTTCACTGGGAGTTTTGTGTGCACACTGATATTGTTATTATATTGTGGTTACTTGTATGCACACGTGATTAGGTATAAACACTATTACACACTACATTTGGTTTCAATGTCTTTTGCTGCAAACTGTGGTCATTCCCTGATCCTCTGTCCACAAGAAGGGAAAGTAAAGGAAGAAGGAAAGTTCAGAAGGGATGGGAATGAAAGGGAAGTGATAAAAGAGAGACAAGCAAAGGGAAAAAAGGAAGGTGGGGACACAAGGGAAAGTACAGTAATGGAAAGGAAGAAGGAAAGTAGAGGAAGGGAAAGAAGGGAAGGTAATGGAAGACAAGAAGGAAAAGCTTGGAAAACACAGAAGGGTGGGGGTGGGGTAACAAAAGGAAAGACAATAGAAGGGAAGGAAATGAGAGCAAGGGACAGAAGGGATGGTAAAGGAAGGGAAGGAGAAAAGGCAAGGAAGAGAAGGGAAGGTAACAGAAGGGAAGAAGGAAAGGACAGAGGGGCAGGTAATGGAAGGGAAGAAAGGTAATGGGAGGGGGGAGGAGGAAAGGTGAGGAACAAAAGGGAAGAAGGAAAGGCTTGGAAGAGACAAAACAGAAGGGAAGAGAAGGCAAGAGGAAAAGGAGAGGTAGGGACAGAAGCTGAAGGTAACATAAAGAAAGAGGACAAGGCAAGGGAAAGACAGAAGGGAAGATAATGAAAAAATAAGGTAAGGCAAGAAAGGAACAGAAGGTAAGGTAATGGAAAAAAGCAGGAAAGGGGAGGAAAACGCAGAAGGGAAGGGAAAAGAAGGAAATGAAAAAAAGAAGAAAAGCAGAGGAAACGACAGAAGAGTAGGAAAAGGAGGAGAGAAAGGAAAGATGAAAAAAGCACAGAAGTGAAGCAGGAGTGACAAGGAAGTTAAAATAAGGAAGAAAGGACAGGAAAGACATACGTGAAGAAACTAAGAAAGCAAAGACGAAATAAGAGACAGAATGAAGGCTCATTATATTGAAAAATGATCCAAACTTAACATTTGAGGCATTTATTGAGCAGTTGCTGTTTCTAGCATTGTTGCAAATCTCTATTTTATATCCATATAAATCACTCTCGGAGAAAACTCGTACTGGCCAGTTGATAGTAAAACGTTACTTTAGCTAAAGGATGTGAATGAAGTGTGAGTTGTGTTTATTCTGCTGGCATATGCCAGACATCATTGTTAGTCTGTTTGTTGCTCTGTCTTGTAAAGCAAAGTGCAAAAACAGATGTAAAGCACAGCTACAGGCATATGTGTGCCGGGTGGGGATCTGCCAGGCTTCTCACTTCATTCCAACCCACTCCAACAAATCAATTATTAAAAGAACATAAACACTTTTGAAGGTTTCTTTCATATGTTTTTCCTCAAAAGCATTTTTAATTTTTGATGAACTGAGCCGAAGTGTTTAGCTTCTCATACATGAGATTTATGTTGCAAGAGGGCCTTAAATCACATAGGAAGTGCTGATTATTAAAACCATGTGCTTCCCTTCCCTGTAAAGATATGATTTGATTTAATTGCTTCCCACCCTTTTCGTCATTGCAGATCTCTCCAGCTAAAGAAGTACTTTGTTGCCATGGGAACACATTCCCACCCTAGAACTGTGCACGTCTGCGGCTGTCTTCTCAATACCTATTCTGAAGCTCTTGGTACGTCAACTTTATTCGCTACCAAGGTGAAATTGGGCCAAGATTCTAAAGTTAACGGAGTGGATTTACAGCAGACTTTCTTTTTCTTTTCGTTCACAAACACGTCTCGGCAATCTGTCTATTTTCTCCCATTCGGCATTTCATAAACACGCAGTACGTATGGTTGAATTGTCAGCTTAATCTGGCAAGCAAAGCAGCATAGCATTCTCTCCGGAAAACATTAAGTAGCAAATTTCCCGTGAACAAAGGTTTGGGGAGAGATTGTGCAGATTTCTCCAAGCTGAAGAGTATTGTTCTATGAAATTTCAGTAAGCAGTGTACCAGCTCAGATGTATTACACAGCCAAAGGAAAATGCTCTATGCATGTTTTAGGAGAAACTGCATTTTTGCTGTACATATGCAATCTTTATTATTTAAAAAGGAACTTTAACCAACAATTGAACTTTGTTCCAATTGGTAGCTGATTAAATCTTTCGCTTTTTTTCAAATAGATCTCCAGAGGTGTCTGTATGGCTGATATTGTGGTGAAACCCCTCCCACAGTGTGATGTCATGACCATGGTCCTGACTACACTAAACAGGAATAAAATGTGTACATTTTAAAACAAACCTGTAAGCTACTTGGAAGAAACATTTTGATACTTACCTCAGTAGAGGGAAGCCTCTGGATCCTCCTGTCCCCCTTCACCAGGCTGTTCCAGTGTTAGGACCCCCAAATCTCACAGGTGTGACCCGTCTGCACCAGCACAGTGCAACCGAGCTCCATCAAAAATCCCTCAACGACTGGCTTCAGGGTGTCCTAGTGCTGGAATGGCGAGGTGAATGGGTACTTTCCTCTACCTAGGTAAATACTCATTTGGGGCACTTTTCCGCTACAGGTACACCTTCAGGATAGGACGCACAAAGAAAAGCAAAGCAGCTTAGTGTATTGGGTTCCAAAGTAAATAAGCAAATCACTGAGGAAGTGCATGGCCAAACATAGAACGGCTAACTCTACAGTTAAGGGCTGGTTCACACGCAGCACAAAGCACAATAACATTTTTGCAATTTTGTCGTAATTAGCAATTCTTGCACAAGAGAACGAGAATCCCATTGCCGCCAAAATGCTGCATGCAGCACATTTACGATATATGCAAATCGCAAACGCTGTAGTGAGAATGATCCCATGGGATACATTGGTCACAACCTTTTGCTGAGCGCCGGTGATCAGCAAAGAACCGAAAAGCTCCCCAGAAGCGCCTGAGTGTGAACCAGCTCTTACTATTCTGTGGTTTACCTGCATCTCATGGAGGAAGGACACACTATTTGAGATGACAGGGTGCACATTTTGGACAGAGAAGAATACTCACAAAAAGGCAAATAAAACTATCTATTTCAACTGGGAAAAAAAGAACTAAACAAAAGAAGAAGGCTTTCTTCACCATTTATCAACAATACACAAGGATGTTTTATCATCATTACCCAGATGTTTTGCAGACAATGCACATGCTCAGCCAGGTAACTAAAACAATTAACATCGGCATAATGGATGTCAATTTAGCCAGACTCATTGTTTTTGGGAGTAAGGAAATTATCTGTACATGCATGAAGCTTGGAATTTCT